>NC_050577.1:93335946-93635946 GCF_011100635.1 Trichosurus vulpecula | reverse complement strand
ATTTTCTTTGCTATTGTGTTTTCAGTGCATAATATAGTGCTTGGTACATAGTGTTTATATATAGTCAGTGCACTGACAATGTATCTAATGTTATATACATACCTACTAAACCTAAGTGTTTTACCACTGGTAAACAGAAAAAAAGTATTAAGATGCTAAGGATAGGTAAACCTATTGTTCTCCTTATGACATCTCACTTTACCATCACTACATATGATAATCACTGCCATTTCTGGTGTTTTCCTTATTGTGACTTATTTTTTAGAATTCAATATGGAAATAACTGTCTTAAAGCCATTTCTATAGAAATTCAGTTTTTTGTAAGAGAAACATGCAGAACTTTGTGTGATGGAATACTAGTCAATACTATCAACCTAATACCTGCATTATGGACACTTAGAAAATGATATTTTAAGGGTACCATTTTAAAGGTACCATTTCAAGAGTTCAGTACAGAGTTATTGAATGACAGCTAGGTACTGGGAATTAAAATACAAAAATGAACTAGTTAATGCTAAGAAGCCTGCATTTTACAACATATACTGAGATAAGTAAATACAGGGTAATATGAGGACAGTTGACATATTAACATACTACAGGGATAATGAATTCCCTGAGGTAAAACCAGAGGTAAGATAAGGCTTGAAGGAAAATAAAGATTCAGAAATGGAGGGATAGTATAATTCCAGGTACAGGAAACTGTTTGTGCAAATGAATGGAAGCAGGAGGTTGTGTTGAGGTGAGGAAACAGTTATTAGTCCAATTTAGCTGGAATGGGAGTTAAAGGATAAGAATAGAAAGAAAATGAGAAATAAGGCCAGAAAAATTAGGTGGAGAGCCTTAAGAGCCAGGCTGTCCTAACTGGGGGATCAGAGTTATTGAGACTGTACTAATAATTTTTTTGTCTGATAAACTCCATAAAACAGGAGTGATTGGGACCCAGAGGGCCATTTTATTGCCCTCAAGCTAAAAAGCAAACTGTTGTTAACAGGGCATGGCTGAGTAACTCTCCCGAAACAACGGGAGGAAAGAGGGAAGGCCTGGGAAAGACGGAGCTCTGATCCTATCCAGAAGGAAGGAGAGAACAGAAAGAAGCCAGTACTAGCTGGTCAATTCTATCTTCCACAGCAATAACCATAACCCAGCGTCACCAAAAAAGGTTTTCCCTGTCTTCTTGTATGGTTAATGAATAAATTGCAGTAGAAAACAAAAGTAAGAAATGCACACAGTCCCAGTAACAATGAATCACACTACACATGAAAGATTAAAATTCTTAAATAAAATGTAACACGAAAAGCTTAAATGCTTTCTTCCAAAGAAAAAATGAATCTTCAGCATTGTCTTCTAAATTCTGTATATACATTCATTCCCTCGAAGAGACACTGCTCATGCTCTATGAACCAAAATTCTCACTCACTAGAAATACAGAGAAATGAGGTGGCCTACTCAGCATGTAACAATAAAAATGTTTTTCTCAATATAGTAACATGATGAGTTAGGTACTATGTGTCGGGGAGGTCATAGTAGATACGAATAAGTGACAAGGGGACATGTAATGATAAGTGGCATATGCATGGAATTAAGCTTTTGCTATTTCTGTAACTTTCTAGAAAGTGAGCTCCAAATTTTGAAATCATTTCTCCCCTCAGCCCCAATGCTCAATCTAGTTTTTGAGAAAACTCAAAATGGCCATTGACCTGCTGCCACAAAAAATTATGCCCTCAATTCAAATTCATTTTAAACCTAAAAGCAGAGAAGAAAGGAGAAATAGCTGACTTCAGGTTTTTATTAATAGCATCATATTAATCAGCCAGAAGGTAATTAGATGGCACAGTGGATAGAATGCTGGGCCTGAAATCAGGAAGACTCATCTTCTTGAGTTCAAATCTGGCCTCAAGATTCTTATTAGCTGTGTGACCCCGGGCAAGACACATAAACTTGGATTGCCTCAGTTTTCTCATCTGTAAATTGATCTGGAGAAGGACATGGCAAACCACTTCAGTATTTTTGCCAAGATCATGCCAAATGGGGTCACAAAGAGTCAGACACAACTGAACAACAAGAACCAAAATCAGCCACTATGACTTTAAATCAACAAGACATTTGGAACAATCAAATCGGATCTTTCAGTCTAAAACAAAAAATGAAAAAAGGAAGACCTCCAGTTTATATCTAAGCCAATCTTAATCTGCTTACCTGTCCTTCATAAGAATCAGATAGTTGGAGTCTAGTAAAACCTCAGCCCTTTTGTTTATCTCTAGGTATGATAACTTGTAATTGATTTAATTTAGGTCAATGGTGTGGTTCCCATTGGAATGGTAACACTGTAGTGGGAAATTTAAGGTGTCGAAGAGATTTACTCCTACTCTTCCAGCACTCCAATATCTCCTTAATCCTACACCTCTATTCACCCACACCATATTTGTCTTTGAGCTTTGCTCACTTTCATACTGTCACAAGAACAGTTAGTATCACAAGTTCTTAGGTTAGTATTTTAAGATCCACTTCAACTGATACACCACACTTATTCACTCACAAAACCTGGCACTTAAACTGGCTTCTTTGCTATAGTTTTGTTCATCATCTATGTTCTCAACCAAGATGGCCCAACTGCATCCTTGCTTTCACATTTCTTCCCTTATCTAGCAGACTCTCTCTACCACTTCCAGCCCCTTTAAGAACCATCCCCTGGGGACAGCTAGGTGGTGCAGTGAGTAGAGCAACAGCCCTGGAGTCAGGAGGAGCTGAGTTCAAATTTGGCCTCAGACACTTGACACAATTACTACCTGTGTGATCCTGGGCAAGTCATTTAACCCCAATTGCCCTGGCTTCCCCACTCCAAAAAGAAAAAAAGAACCATCCATCCCCTGACCCTTCCTATAAATCCTTTAAAGATCAACTCAAATGATACCTTTTTTCCTGATCTACTGCCCACAAAACTATTAACCCTTCTACCTCCTCAGACCTCACATATTTCCTAATGTAGCTATCATGTCAGGCTGTGTATCATTGCTATCTCCGATGTCTAATCCCCCACTAGACTGTAAACTCTGGAGAGTAGGGGCTGTTTTATATAAACTTTATACCTCTTCCAACACGCCTAATAAAGCACTCTGAAGATAGACAGCATTTAATAAATGTTTATCAATACCCTGCTCTGATCATTCCCTTTAGTTTTTCACCATGTTATCTTGCATTTTACTTCCTGCTGTTTTGCAATTTACATTTCTTTTGTTATTTTAAGGTATCTCTTCTGCCTATGAGAGGAATGACATCTTGCTTGTTATGTAAGTGAAGAAACATCTGTTAAGCGTCTACACTGTGTAAGAAACTGGGCTAGATACTAAGGATACAAATACCAAAGTCAAACAGTCTCTGCCTTCAAGGATTCCAAGAGTAAGAGATGACAAATCCCATCAGGGAGCAGGGGGCAAAGGGAGTTTTCATCTAGGGAAGGCGAAAAGGAAGAGGGAGAATCACAGGAACGGTGAGTGAAACCACCGTCCTGCTCTTCTTAGAAGCAATGGTAGTACTGATTTGATAACTGTTTCTAGAGCAAGAGGTGGAAAGAAGCAGACAGTGGGAGAGAGCACCACGTAGACAGGGGGGCATGGCAGATGGAGCCTACAATAGATGGATGGGAAGCACAGTGAGAAGCTGCTATGGAGAATAGGTAAATGTGTATTCACGTAATGAGGCTGCGTGTTTAATACTGGGTTGTGTACATAGTGGACATTTACTAAAGATTTGATGAGTGAACGTTAAACCTAAAAAGTATCAGTCACAATTACAGAATCAATTACAAAATGTTGACCCAAATATAAAGCAAAAGTATAGCCAATTTTGTTTTGTGACCCTCCAATTTAATATTCTTGAATAGTACTCTTAGTAAAAGGCAGGGAGTATCACTTTTAGAGTAGGTTTAGTTCCTCAAGTCTTACAAAGATCATGTAATTTATAGAAAATTAGTTCCCCATAAAGACTATTCATAGGTGATTTTAAAAATTGCCACTGACTGGTAGTAAAATTAGTTATAATACCTGAGATTTTCTGGGAGGGCAGGGGATTGGAAAAATGGAGAAGGGAGAGGCTAATCTGAAGTAAGGACTTATGTGTCTTATGTACTATGGATAGTGTTGCTAAGGCCTAACTCCTAGAGCAAAAGACACTAATACATTAATTAAAAAAAATACATTAATTAAAAAAAGTGTTAATAATAAAATTAAATACAAAGTTTTCTCAATGGTTCAGTGAAAAGAGCACTAAGTGAACCTGGAGTCACAGGCCCCAAGTTCAAATCCTGACTACCTGTGGGACCTTGGAGAAGTTACAAATTCCTTGGGCTCCAGTTTTCTCATTTATAAAATGAAAGTTTGGATCTAAATGGCATTGATTCTATGCCCTGGCCTGGTCATAGCGCCAAGAAACTAAAATCAAATGTACGGAGGGGGAAGGGAGCCTTTAGACGTAGATGCTCACAAATGAACTAAAACATGGAAACTGCATTATTAGTAAATTTATACTCCACACACACACCTACATACACACCTATACATCTCATAGTAAATATAAGCTCTTCTAAAAAGCTATGAATATTCAATTAACTGAACAATTACATGTATATAACTATGAAGAAACCACATCTATTAGTATAGATCACCCTCTACATGCATTTAAATAAGACTAGCTGATTTACAAAGGTATTGAGACTACCACAAGGTTTACCACAAGACTACCACAAGAATATAGTACTATGTGGACAAGTTAAAGATTTTGAAAGGCACAAAAATTCCATACTTTGGAAAAACCTTAATTTCTTTAAAATGAAATATAAAAATTTATATTGTACAATTAATATGTGTTCAAAATAAACAACTTCCAAATTCTTGAGCATTAAACAATCAAAGGTAGTGCCAAAATGGACAAATTTATTGTGTGGATCTTTAAGCCACTAGAGATTACTTACTTGCCCAGCTGTGTCTACCAGCTGAAGATGATATTCTTGTCCATTTACTGTGATCAATTTTGTAAATGCTACAAAAAAACCAAAAGGAATTAGATGTTAATCTGCAGTTAAAAAAAAAAAACTCCACCCAGAACACTTAATTTATTAAAGCTTCAGCAGTGATGAATGATTAAGCATAAAATACTTAAAAGAGCTCAACACAAAGGAAAACCATCCTTCCTCCCAGTTTTCATCATTTTGCTCCATTTACCATGAAGACATTATTACATATCAAGTCATCAATGAACTCATAAAAACCTTAAATTTTTTTAAAGGTTTGCAAATTATGGGCCAATGCATTACTCATAAAAGTAATAAAGAGTTACTTGTGGGCATTCTTTTTCACATAAAAGAAAAAATTTGATTTTAATTCAGAAGGTTAAAAACTCCTCATTAATATCAAGTCTGGTTTCTAAGCATGAAGTTCTATGTTAACTGAAGCACTAAACATTCAGTACAAAAAAAAAGGATTAAAGATATTCACTATATGATAAAACTGCAAAAGGAATTAAAATTTTGAGTTATGGCTATCATTTCTACTCAACTTTATGGCACCAAACATTCTGTCACAGTTCTTTATCAAGGAAAAAAATTAGAATATTTATTAAAATACCTGTACATTTTTAAAAATCAAAAATTCTAAGGAAAATACTAACCAGTAACATCTCTATTTTTCTATCTGCAATTATCAAATATTTAAAGTTCCACTGTCATGTTGGGAATGTATAGTAAGGAAAGTGCTGGATTTGGAGTTAGATTTTAATCCTTGTTCTACTATAATTAACCTATGATCCTATAGCTTCATTTTGATTTTCAAATAAAAGTTGATATAAAATCAGTTTAAAGAGCAGTTAAAATTTTAGAAAATCAGAGCTTCCAGACAGAAACTGAAAATCATTATTTGGAAATGCGCTGTAACAACCACTACTGCAAAGTAGGGTCAGTAAACTGAAAAAGAATATATGAGCTGTTTAATAGTTGCTACATTCTGTTAACAAATGACAACTCTCTTCCAACGCCCTACTTCCAACAACAAAAATGAAAGATCTAATACCTAGAAAGAAGAAAATAAGGGTGAGGAGGGGGAGAACTAAGACAGTAAAGGAAGGGGGGTTATTTCTTCTACTCATTAGAAAAGAGCAGTGCCCAGAATAAGCGTTTGTTATACTCAAAATTTCACTATGCCTAAGCAATTTGCATGTTGCACAGAATTCTTTCTAATGCTAGAACAGCTTTCACAGTGAAAAGGTAATATAGAGAAAAAGTTGGACAGGAAACCAGTATTCACCAAGTAATGAAATGAACATGAATACAAAGGACAATCAGATTTCAACATTAATTTGTACGGCAGGAACAAATGATTTTTAAAATGATGGGTAAAGAATGTTAACAATATAAAATGGCATATTGTTATCAAACGATTAAGAAAAATAGATATTACCAAAACTGATACTTCTAGGCACCGTTCAAAAAAGGCACTCAATAAATGCTAATGAGGATGACTAATCAGAGGTTATTTTCATAACCTATATTCTTCAGAACCGAATTATTACTACTGTGCCTTTTGCTTCAAATATGGCAGTGTGCAATTAAAACATTTACTCGCTGTTTAACACAGGCAAGTACTGTACTAGGTACAGGGAGCAAGCCAAAATGAACACAGTCCCTGCTCTCAAGTAGGTTTTTGTTTTTTTTGGTAAGGGGGGGCGGGGGGGAAAGAGGTTCAGAGGAGATAACATACACAGACAAATGAATACAAGAGAATATGAGGGAAAGGACACTAATAGGATTCAGGGGGTAGGAAAAGAAAAAGGGCTTCCAGAAGGAAGTGGGTGGCTTGATATCCAAGCTATATCTTGAAGGAAGCTAGACAGTCTAAGAGGCTAAGGTGAAAAAGGACATGAAATGAAGGAAATGAAAATAGCTTTACTCCTTACCTAAGCCGTCTACCTGCTCAAGGATTCCTCACATGGAGGGAAAGTATGTGTGAAGGTTTGAAGACCGGAGATAGAATGCCAATTTGGCTGAATAGAGAGTTCATTAAGGGGAAGAAAATGAAATAAATCTGAAAAGAAGCCAGATTACGGAAAGCTTTAAATGCCAGGCTGGAGTTTCTATTTTATTCCAGAAGCAATAAGGTGGTACTGTAACATAGAGACTTTTGAACCGCTATTCCCAAGTCAATTAGGTGTTAAGTTGTTCTTTAAGTCAAGGTCTGTTTTATTTGCCACCTTGCATTCCAATATAGTTTTAACAATATACACAGTTTTAAACCCATGAAGGCCTAGTCAATATATTATAAAATTCAGTTAATCAGAACCAACAGGAGCCCTCAGTCTAATAGCATACACCTATATCTGCACGTAAAACTTTGAAACTGATCTTCATGATGAGGATTCTTAAAGTAATGCAAAATTATCCCCAAGAGAAAAATTCAATTAAACTAAGAAAGGGAATTTTCACTAATATTTTTTAAAGTATTTCAACCAGACTGAAACCTTAATAAAACATTCAATAAGCCAGAACCTTATTTTAAGCTAGTTAGAGAGTTTACAGATTAAATAATGAATCAAAATAAATTGCTCCATGGTTATATATCGAGTCATTTTATGGTAGAACTAAAATTAAGATTAAAAAGAAATTGTAGCTTAATTGGAGTTTGCACCTCAGATGAAAAGCATGATATATAACTGCAAGGAGAAAGCACCAAATATTGATGAGGTCTTTCCTGTGTGCCTAGTATTGTGCTACGTGCTATGAGGTATATAGCATAAGTACAAGCCCCTGACCTCAAGGGGTAGTTTAAGTTCATAGATTGTGACCCTGTGCAAGTCACTTAACCTCAGTCTGCCTGAGTTTCCTCATGTGTAAAAAGGTTGAATAAAACTAGCATACTCTCCTGCCTAGGGCTGTTATGAAAATAAAATGAGGCAATGTTCGCAAAGTGCTTACAAGCTGCCATTCTAGCTGTTATCTTTATAATTATGAAATATCACAAAGGATAAACCAGTTAACTGATGCAGGGGCAAAAACAGAGCTCTGATTTCTAAGGAATGAGAGACTTTAGCGTTAGGTAAGCTCCACCTAGCAAAAAGAGCCTTGAGCTAGGCCATAATGTCTTGACTTTCAAGTGACAACCAACCAAAGCCAGCAAGCTAGCAGTGTCTCCAAGCTTTCAACACTTCCAGGAAATGTGGAAACCATCAGTAAGTATAAAAGAATCTTCCAGTACCAAGATGGTATATTTACAGAGTGAGAAAGTTTCAATGATAGTCACGGTTCGTTAACATTATGAGGCTAATTTATAACCCACAGCCAACACTGAAAATGAACTCAACAGGCAAAGGTGAAGATAGTACCGATTTAAAGGCTCTTTACATTTTTCAGGACACAATAGAATCATTCTCATTCTCAATGAGACCTTTCTCCATAGAGCACACTGCAGCATTTCAATGCAGGATAAGGGATAAGCACGGATACTGAAGTATATTATACAAGTGGATGTAGGTCCTTGGCCCCTCGGTTCTCACACAGGCCACTCTTTCCTCTTTTCCCCATCTCATTGTCTTGGTGAACCACTACACAGTCCTTTTCTCTTGAGTCTCTGGCCCCCTTATCACATTACCAACTGCACTCTACCAAGCCTCAGCCTTTTATCACTCTCACCATCTACTGCCTTCAATCCTATACATGTGCTGCAGAATGCAGGTGGAGAAAACCATGTAAATGTTCCGATCTAGTGCACTACAAATTTATGTTACATAACTTCAACTGGGCCCTTACTACTCCTAGGTGATCCTACTACGTATTTCCTTAACTCCACAGTGTTTCTTCCAAACCTTTACACCCCTCCTCACACCTCTCATGGCTCCCCCTCTGCCCTATCCTCTCAGCTGACAAACACTTTTTTTTTACAGGAAAAAACTGAGGCCATTTGAAATGAATTCTCTCATCTTCCCTCTTCTTTATCTCATATCACTCACTTGCCTTCTGCCACTATCTCCTCCTATGTCACATAATGAGGCGGCTTTACTCCTTACCTAAGCCCTCTATTTGCTCAAGCAATGCAATTCCATCCTGTTTCTTCCAACATATATATGTTTGTATGTTGTCTTCCCCATTGGATTGTGCGTTCCTTGAGGTCAAGAGGCTGTCTATTGTCTCTTTTAGTACCTCCAGCACTTAGCATAATGTCTGGCACTTAGTAGGGGCTTAATAAATTTATTAACCCCATTCCTGAAATAGGAAAAGGCTGAGAAATGTTTACTTAATAGAAAGAAGAGGAAAAATATAAACAAATATGCTTGAATTTTTTGTTTAACCATAGTTTATTAAAAAAAGTAACAGTGATCCTTTAAATCAATATTCAAAAGTCAGGTCAAATATTTAAATGGCTGTTACATGACTTCAATGATGGAAATATACATTATGCAACCTAAAATATAAAACACTAATAAGCTCTTGATAATTTTGCAAATAAACAGTTTAGAATTTCTCCTTCATAAAGCAGGAAGATGGAATTTCCCATGTCATGAGGACAGACCTCACTTTTGTTGCTTCAGTAACAAGATGTAAAGCAAAATTTAATAACTTATGACTAACTTCTTGCTGACATCAAAGTAAGTATCCAGTCTTGTGCTCCAAGTTCAAATCCATTCAAAATAGCTCTTAAACTTAGATACCCTGCTGATCTACACCAAGAAACTGTTTCTTAAGTAACTGAAGAACCAAACTATGAATGTCATAGATAAACCCCCCAACCTTTTGTGAGCAAACTCATCTAATCTCTCCACCTTTTTTTCTATAAGCATTCATTCCACTTCACTTCAGCTGAAATGTGGCTTTCCCTTTGTTACTAATGTCTTCTTAAACCCTCTCTGACAAGTGCAGCTCCTTCTCTCACCATCAACTAGTAGCACTACTGTACCCTGGACCTTGTCATCATGTAGAATAGTTCCACCTCCAAGATCTGAGATTGCCTTCTCTGACCTCAATGTCTTTACTTTCCATCTCTCCCACTTCATTCATTCCTATCAAACCCACTTTTGACCCTCCTCATGACCTTCAAAGTTCCAAACTCCTACCTATTCTCCCACTCCATCATTCCCTTTCTGATTTCCTAAGCCTTCTCACCCAGCCTAGACCCCAAGGCCAATCACTGCAATGATGTTTAATTAGCACCCCAAGAATCTATCATTTTTTTCTTTGTCTATCACCTGCCTTGCCAATCACCAACCCTGAAAAAAATCCTACCATTTATTTGCTCTATTCAAATTTTCATGTACCATTAAAGTAAAACTGTGCTGATGGCATTCACTTCTAATTCATGTAAACCTCAGCTGGGTCTTCATGGCTGCTAGGCAATCTCTTTACTCATTTCACTGGCATCCTACTGGCATTCTTCACATTCCTTTTCTGTTTTTCTCAAATCCCAAACCATATTCCCCATTCTTCCTTGAACTCAGAAGGAAAACAGGATGGATTCTTCTTGTACTGAGAACCAGGTCATCAAGTGAGAAGTTCAAGTTCCCTCTCCTTCACTCTTCGAAATTTCTTTTTACCCTCTCTGCCCCTTCTCCCCACTCAGAGGAAACATGTGTTTTCTAAAGTCAACCTTGTCTCCTGCAGGATATCATCTAATCCTTCTATTTAAATATTAAATAAATGTATTTATATAAATATTTTTATCACTCTCATCAACATCTATCTTCAAATAACGCTCAAGATTTTTTCCAAAACTATTCATCTTGTAAAAGATATACAAAAAATCCTCAATCTCAGACTTTAGAGTTTCCAAGCTGAAAAGGGCAACCCCAAGGTTCAACCCCTTATAGAAGCATACTCTAAAATTTCCTTTTTAGTTCAACTGAAAATATTAAGAAATAAATATTTCTTTAATCTAAAGTTCTTTCCAGGTTTTTCCCTTTATGAAAATGTGTAAAAGGTCACTAACAAGGGCTAAGATTCCAGGATTAGGGATTAAGGGTGGCAACCCAATTTAATTCTTCTTTGGTTAAGATCACAGCCTTCCCTAAATAAGATTGATCTCAGGGAAGTAAGGACTTTCAATCTTTGATGGGAGTGTGGTCAAGAAAGAAATGAAAAATTTTTAAATAACTTGTTCTACAGAGTAAAATGTTAACCACAGACTAGATTTTAATATATTATGACCTTTTTATTATTCAAGATTCTTTATGTTACCTCAAATTGTCTTGAGGTAGAGAAACGTCTTAAGCAAGGGAGAACTATATCAGTTTAGACATTTCTCTAAGAAACATATACTTGTTAAATTAATAAAAATTGTTTCTGGCATATTTGTGCCTAAAACAGAGTACAATATTAATTTTTTTTCTTAAAAAAATCCTTCATTTTACAGATGAATAAAGTGAAGCAGATGGATCTGAGTGTCTTGCTCAAGGTCACAAGGTTAGTTAGGGGCAAAGTAACAATGAGAACACAGGTTGTGACTCTCAAGCCTATGTTTTCTCCACTCTCCCACACTGATGTCCACTTGAATGCTACAGGAACTTGAAAGAAAACATGTGCACCGGCTGCCTCCATTTTCTTACCCATCTATCTATCTTGAAGCCTTTACAATTTGGTGTCTGCTCCCATTACTCTGCTTCCTTAAAAGTGTCACCAATGACTTCTAAATCACTAAATGACCCAAGGATTTAGTTGTCTCTCCTTTTTTCAAGCCATCATACAATGTATTACAGCATAACTGTCACTTCTGTACTTAAAAACAACAATAACGAAATTACACAATGTAAGCTCAACAACAAAAAATGTTTAATGTTTACCCACTGGTCAATCAAGCCAAAACTCTTTAACCTGGTACTCAAGGCACTCTATAATCTGACCTTCTTTTTAACATTAATTTCCTGCCTTTCGTTACCTTAAATATAGTAACTTCCAAAAACAACTAAATGACACACCATACCCTAATATACTCCACGCTTTCCTGTCTCTCTCCTTCTTTTCCTGGAATGAATTCCCTTCCTCTCCTAAACCCTATCCATCTTCTGAAAGCTTAGGCATCTTTCAAGGTCCAGTTGAACTTACACCTCCTCCACAATACTATCTCTGGTTAAGTGCCTACTCTAAAAACATTTTCCCCTCTGAAATTCCCAATCTTTGTGACAAATGCCTCCCATGAAAACTATCATTTTCCAACCAGAGGCCAATGTACCTGTAAATTCCCCAACTAGAAATTAAATTCATAAGGGAAGAATTTATAACCAAACATGAGATAGAGCATTCCAAGATATAAAATGGACAATTTTGATTATATTAAAGTTTTTCCACTAACAAAACCAATGCAACCAAGATTAGAAGGAAAGCAGAAAGCTGGGAAACAATTTTTACAGCAAGTGCCTCTGATAAAGGCCTCATTTCTCAAATATATAGAGAACTGAGTCAAATTTATAAGAAAAGTCATTCCCCAATTGATAAATGGTCAAAGGATATGAACAGGGAGTTTTCAGATGAAGAAATCAAAGGCATCTATTTATAGTCATATGAAAAAATGCTCTAAATCACTACTGATTAGAGAAATGCAAATTAAAACAATTCTGTGATATCACCTCATACCTAAATGACAAGAAAGGAAAATGGTAAGTGTTGGAGAGGATGTTGGAAAATTGGGACACCAATGCACTGTTGGTGAAGTTGTGAACTGAACCAACCATTCTGGAGAGCAACCAAACTGTGCATACCTTTGATCCAGGAATACCACAAGTAGATCTGTGTCCCAAAGAGATCATAAAAAAGGGGAAAGGAGCTATCTATGCAAAAGGAAGTGAGCAGAACCAGCAACACTGTATACAGTAATAGCAACATTGTGGATCATCAACATAGCTCTTCTCAACAATGCAATGATCCAAGACAATTCCAAAGGACTCATGATGGAAAATACTATGAGAAAAAACTGATGGAGTCTGAACACAGATCGAAACATTTTCTCTTTATTTTTTTTTTCCTTTTGGTCTGTTTCTTCTTTCACAACATGACTACTATGGGTATGTTTTAAATGACTGCACACATATATAACCTATATCAGATTGCTCAGGGAGAGGGGAAGAAAATTTGGAACTTAAAATTAAAAAAAAAAAAAAAGAATTGTGGAACAAAAAATTGTTGACTTGTACACCTCAATACAAAAGGCTAGTCAGATTCATCTTAGAGTCAGAATGCCTGAGATTCAAGTCTCAGTTTTAAATTTACTGTTTGAGTACCATTGTCCCTTGAATGACAGTATCCTTGGATTGCCCTTGGGAACCTGCGTTAATGGCCAAAAGCTTCTCACTGAAAGGCCCATCTTTTAAACTCCAAATTTATTGATACTGTAATATATGAGACACAGAATACCTTAGTCTCCTAAGAAGTAATGTTGAGGATCATCCAAAGGGCAATGAAATGGTATATATACACATAAGAAGGCTACGATAATTGACAACAAAGAATTTTCAAGAACTAGCGTAAATTTTTGTTATTAGAGAAATATATGATGAAAAATAGGCTATTATGGAGTTCAAAAGATAACTAAATGGATAGCCCTATGCTTCAGTGTTATCTACAGTATCAACAGAAAGATAACTGTTTCCTCATCTCTAAAATGGTTTTTTGGTCTAGACCTGTGATTATAGCAAGGTAGGGAACTCCCTGAGTAGAAATTCTCTCTACTAACGCAGTTAAGCAACTCATCTATAAATTACAGTCTGACAAAATAACCAAGGGGTTAAGTGACTTGTCTCTGGTCACACACATAGTATGGTGACAGAAACAATTTTAGAGCAGTGGTTCCTAAGCCAGTGTCCTCTAACCACTATGAGTTTGAGGATCACATGATCCTCATACATAAACAGGGAGAATCTTTGAGGAATACTTCTGTTGAAAGTGGAACAGAAACCTCAGTAAGTGGGACTAACTAGAAAGGGAATTAACAAATATATGAAAGATACAAATTTTGTACAAGAAATAGGATTTTTGGGGCATAATGACTTTGGGGAAAAATAATTTTCCCAAACTGATTAGCAATCTGGGGGATACAATTCAGTTGTGTTTTTAAAAGATAGATTTCCTTTAAGGAAAATGTTGGCCCAATCCTGTTCTTAGAAGAGTTATGGATTCAGAGATCCTTAATGTACTAATCACAAAATTTTTCAATCTGCACAATAGAAAAAAGTGGTTATTCAATGCTTTTTAGAACAAATCATCTATAATCTTATTACCACTGTACTGCCATAACACAGTACATCTTGCTATGTCCATGAAACTTCAAAAAGTAAAATATGGCTCCTTTTATTTTCAAAAAGTAATACTGCTCGAAAATATTTTTTAACCAGAGATTCTGTGGATATTCCATTCCCTACCCCAATTGGCTCATTTTGTAGTAAAAAGAATTAGGCAGGAAAAAAATAGCTTAAAAAAAATCTACCTACCTAAGAGATATGGAACTGCTTTCACAGTAATACCTCAATAATTCCCATCTTCCCCCAAGTTTCCCCAAGTTTGTAAGGGAAAAACAGTACAGTGGTCACTACAATTAAAATGTGCCTCCTGTGCCAAGGATGTTGGCCGCCAAAAAACTTGTGCCCTAGGTCAGAAATAATAAAATTCATCTGGAGGAAAAAAAGGCTAAGAATCTCAAGGGAAATAAGGAAAAAAAATTTGAAAGGAATGGAGCCTAGCATTACAAAATGTCCAACCATTGAATAAAGTGGTTGTCAACAAAACTATTCAGTACTAGTTAAAAAAAAAAAAAAACAGAAAAGTTAATTAGCTGAACAAATTAGGCACACAAGACCCAGAAGCAATCTATCTTAGTTACATAGAGTATAATAAACCCAAGGACTCCAACTAGAGGGGTAAGGCTCATTATATGATTAAAAACAAGTGAAAAAAATCTGAAGCAGTCTGGCAGAAATTAGGTTTAGATCAACATCCGTACCATACATATACACTGCAAAAAGATCCATGACAGATTTTGATTTAGATATAAAAGATCAATACCAAAAACAAATTAAAGGAAGATTTTTGATAACATGAAATTGAAAAATAATACATATATGATAAGGAGGTGATGACTAGAAAAAAAATCTTTGTATGAAATTTTTTGGCTAAGGGCTGGTTATACAAGGTATATAGACACCTAACAAAAACATCCAAGACCAAAAGGCCTAAGTGGTCTTAAGGATGTAAATGCACAGTTCTCAAAAGCAGAACTGCAAATTATTAATAACCTTATGAAAGAATGTTCCAAATGGCTAATAACGTAAGAAACATAAATCAAAACAAACCCTGAGGTTTACTTTCAAATAACAAATTCTTTATTAATGGAACTTTGAATGAGTATAACCATTTTGGAAGGCAGTTCGGAATTATGCAAATAAAGCAATTAAAATGTCTATATTATTTGACCCAGAGATTTCATTACTAGGTATAACTCCAAGGAAGTCACTGACAAAAAAAGAAAAGCTCCATATATACCAAAATATTTAGAGTAGCAAAGAACTGAAAACAAAGTAGATATCTGTCAACTGGGGGAACAGTTAAACAAACTGTGATACATGAATGTAATGGAATATGACTATGTTCTAAGAAAGAAAAGATAAACAAGACCAATACAGAGAAATTGAGGTGCTAAAAGGAGGAGATAAACCAAGTAACTCCCATTTGGTCTTTTCTGTCCAAGTCAGGGCCTACTCTCACTCCCTTATACCTAATTAATGCTGCCATTTAGTATTGCGAATCACATTTGACCCTAACACTCCTTTAAGATAGGTACTACAGGTATTATCATTCCCATTTTACAGAGAAGGTAACAATGGCTCTTATCAGAATCATGTACCAAAAAAAGGCTTCTCATTTTATAAAATACTTACAAAAACTACTTACTGTTTTCTATGGTTGGATCATAAGAATCAACAAATTGGCCTTCAACAAACTGAATTGTCAATGAGGATTTCCCTACAAAAGAAAATAATTCATTATTTCAAAAAAATGCTGAGCTGTATTTTACTATTTTTCAGTTAGTTTATCATTACATTATTAATAAAAAGATGAAGATAAGCTCATCAGAAGATTTTATGATCATTTATTGAATAACTCCATGCAAACATGTAACAACAAATAATTACACTTCTTACCTGGTTCTAAGGTAACCAAAAAAACCTTTTAAAAATATATCATAGCTGATACATTAAACTTAGATGAAGTTAAAGACTTCTGACTGACAGGCATTTCAAGTAGCCTACATGAAATATAAACCAGCTTTTTAAGTCTGAATAACAATCTGAGGAGCATGTCTAAAATCGTGCACATCATTATCTGTTTATTTTGACTGTATAGCATGAACTATCACTCTTATGAATATAAACCAAGCTTTTTAGCTCAATAAGGCCTAGTTATTAAGATGGCTGTTAAGAGAAAAATGTTAGGATTCCTCATGTTTTGAAATAAAACCAAATACTTATTGTAAAAGCCTTAACAATTCACTAGTATCTTGCAACTGTAATTTAAATTCTTGCAAATTAAGTCCTACTCCCTATTTTCACTGGAGATTTTAGCTCTAACTTGTGCCATTTCCTTCATGAGTCAGCTTATATGGGCAATACTTGAGAGCCAAATTTAACTGAACACATTTAGTTCCTGTAACAATTCCAACATTAAGTGTTGAAGATGAACAGAATTAGAACTTTGTTCATGTTTTCAAAACACATTTATAAAAGTGAAATTTCCTCTTGTGGTTACAATTTGAGTTCTCCTGTTAAAAGTTTATACTTTAGAATCTAATAGATACAAGAAAATAGTTCAATTTCATATAACTGATGGAAATGTTTGACAAATTACATGAATCTGGAAGTTAAAACACAGTGAAATTCCATCATAAAGTTCCTCAATATCCTACAGAATTAAGCATTATTCAATCAACAAGCATTTATTAAGTGACTTCTTACTATGCGCCAGTGGGGGTGGGGTAACAAAAAGGAAACAATTCCTACCCTCAAGGAGTTTATATTCTATATGAGACATATGAATATTGTACATGTGTGTATGTATGTGCGTATATGTATGTATGTAAAAAAACACACTCAAAACAGATACAAGATTTTTTTTGGCAAACAGGAAAATGCCTTAAGCAGAAGGTAGTAGTTGGGCTGAGATCTTTGAGAAAACTAGAGATTACAACAGGTCAAAGGAGGACGACGAGTACTGCAGACACACAGTAACAGCCAGTGCCAAAAAAGAGCCTGGAGATAGAATACTGAATGTGAACAAGCGTGAGAAGGCTGGCATGGCAGCCTTCTGTAGGGGAGTAAATGTTATAATTTGGAAAGGTATGACAGGGCCAGGTTGTGAAGAGCTTTAAATGTCAAAGACAAAAGTTTATATTTGATGCTAGAGTAACAGGGAGCCACTGCAGTTTGAGAAGGGGGTAACATGATCTGACCTGCACTGAAGAAAGTCACTCTGGCAGCTGTGCAGAAGATGGATTTGGAGAAATAAGATCAATGGAGAGGTTACCGCAACAGTGCAAGTAAGATGTGACAAGGGACTGAACTTAGAGTGGTAGCTGTGTGAGTGAATACAAGTGAACAGATTAAAAAAAGATGCTGTGTAGAGGGAAACAACAGCGTTTAACAACTTACTTTTTGGGGGAGCGGGGGGAAGGTGTGTGTGAGAGAGGAGTTGTCCAGGATGATAACCAGGACAGGAACCCAGGTGACCTTAAGGATGGCGGTGCCACCTCTCCCCATAAATTGGCAAATGATAGCCTTTCACTATAAATCAATAAAGAGGCATTTATTAAACATCTATCTGTGCCAGGCTGCGGGGTCACAAATACAAAGGTGAGACAGTCCCCGTCTAGGGACAGGGATAGAGGGATCAGGGAGAGAGAATAAACATTCACAGATGATACAGAATCTATACAAAATTCATATAGAGTAATTACGGCACAGTCCAAATATCAATCCAGGGAGTCAAAAAAATCTTCCTGAAGGAGATGGCACTTGAACTGAGCCTTGAAGGAAAGTAGGCTTTCCAAGCATTCCATGCAAAGTATAGATGTAAAAGACGAAATGTCACGTACAGGGAATAGTAAGTAAGCCAGTCTTGTAAGAATATACTCTCAAACCCTTCTCTTTGCTGTTTCTAGCGTTCCATCTACCTAGAGTCCAATAACCACTCATTCTCCAGGCCTATCAAGAGCAAACTCCTGTTCTAGGAAGCTCTGAAATGATGGCAGGCAGACAGTCAACAAGCATTTATTAAGCACCTATTATGTGCCAGAATTCACTAGGGCTATGAAGAAAAGCAAAAACACGGCCCCTGTCCTGAAAGATCTCCCAACTGGGTGGAGGAGATAACATGCAAACAAATATGAAAGATAAGCGTGAAGTAATCTCAAAGGGAAGGAACAGGTGTACAGGTGGGGTGGGGTGGGGAGGGAGAAACTAGGAAAGGTAGAATTTGAGCTGAATCTTTAAGGAACCCAGAAGGAAAAGGGGAGGAGAGACAAGGATAGTACGGAAGTATCCTTTCTTCTCAATTAGGATATTATATTATGCTAAGGGACTAAAACAGAGACAAAAATTGAAATTGGGCTTTTAAAAAGAAGCTGCAAGACTATCTTCACATTAAAGTTAAAAATTTAGATCACAATTTCTTATTCAGAGAGACAGCCTGTAATTTTTATATGGAACAATTTCTTCTATCAAAGCAGACTGGAACCTTCTCTGCAACCTAACCTTCTTAGAGAGTTGACCTAAAGTACTGGAAGGTTAATTAGCTTTCCCAGGTTTCCAGAAGCAGGACACGAACCCAGGTATGTCTAGCTAGCTCCAAGGCTAGCTCTCTATCCACTACACCAGAGGCATCAAAACATAGGGGCCTATGTAGCCAGAACCAGATTAAAATGTAATTGGAAAATATTTAACAAAATAAATAAAAATACATAGATAATAGATAATAAAAATACATAGATAATGTTAATTATGTGGTTTTCTAAGTCGATATGCAACTCACAGGGATCCTTACATAAGATTTAGAGGCCCTCATTTTTTATTTGAGTTTAACATGCTACACCTCTAATCTTACTGGATAAATACAATCTTGGAAAATCGACCTCAACATCTTTTGAAGGGAGACAGTCACTGAAAAACAACAATGATAGAATGCAAAACCACTGATAAAACATTTAGTCCCCAAATTCTATTTATCTTCCCATTAAACAATGTTATCCTCCTCCCTCCCTCAAAAAAAAAAAAAACCCAAAACCTCTACCATAAGGATGGATTTCTGGGAGGCAAGGGAGAAGAGGAATGTATTGGGAAACAAAGGTGATACAAAAACAAGAAGAATGAAGAAAAAATTAAATGTTATAAATCTGGGTTAGTTATAGCTTAGCCAACAAAATTCAAACTAATGCTGCTTCAAATACTTGTGATTCCTTGCGCGTTTCATCTCCATGCCTTCGCTCTGGCCATTCCCCATACTTGGAATGCTCTCTCCTTCCCAACCTCTAACTTTTAGAATCCCTAATTCCCTTTAATTCCTGTCACCTCCCCCTCCAAGAAAGCCCCAGTCTCTCCCCCAGCTCTAGCTTCTGGCAACAATCTCAATTAAAATTACCTTTTACCTACTCTGCATTTATCTTGCACGTATTAATTTATATATGCTGTCTTCACCTATCAGAATGTAATCTCCTTGAGGGGAGAGGCTGTTTTTAATTTTCATTGTGTGCCCGAGCACTCAGCACAGTGCCCAGAACATAATAAATGCTTGTTGATTGATGGCTTTTCGGTGAAAAAGAGAAGAAAACCAAAATAGAGCTGAATAGTTTTCATTTAAATTTCTTCCACTGAGGAAAAAAAATGAAAATGACCAGTAGGCTAACTTCTGTCACTTCTAGCCACTTTGAAAGACCTAATTTAGACCACTGGCCCTGGTTTTTGTTATGTCTAATTTCACTTTTAAAAACTTTCAGCTTTCTTATAACAGGATACCAGAGAGTCAAGATTATTTGCATTTACCTGTCCACAAAATGGAAGGTACGGGAAAGGAATGAATGATAGAGACAGAGAATAGATTTTGATGTAGTAAACCTGGGTAAGAAACAAGAAAAGTGATGAAGGAGTTAAACAAGATAGTGTATGTACAAGAAGGAATTCATTAGGTAGAATTTAAGTAGCAAAAGGCACAGAGGAATGAAGGAAGAGAACCTAACATACTTGAGATTATCTTGAAGGGAAAGAAAGAGGTAGAGAAGAAACCTAAGATTGAAAAATTCACAAGACTAGCCATTAGCTCTGTAGAACCATTTCAGCAGGTAGGAAGAAATAATGTATATATCAGTCATTACTACAAAGGAGTTTTTTTTACCTATCAGATGTTCAGGATTCGGTGAGTTTTTCAATAAAACATTATCCACTCTCCAATTTGGGACAAGTACAAGACAATGAGAAAATAATGAAAATCTGCATATGATTTCAGTGCCAAAATAAGGATTTCATTACATAATCCTTTTAAGTATGAACCTATGGAAGATGAAGGTTCTAATGCCTGTTAGATCTCAAGAAGCAAAAATCAAGCCTATAACCTGAAAACAATAAGCAGCAATACTAGCCACAAGAGATAATCCACCCTAACAGAGATCACGTTGTTATGATGAGCTAATGAGAATTTCTCATGAATGAATCAGACCACAGGAACACAAGATCTTTTTTTGAGAGAATGACCTACATTTCTCAATACCAATTTGAGTCCAGGTGACATAGAATAGGATTTTAGTCTCCTTTCCTTTGGTCTTTCCTTCAAGGAGCTAGCACTATACATTTAACTAAAAGAAGAAATGAAGGTTACGGTTGCTCTTTCCCACATTTCAGCAGAGACAAGAGCTGATAGAGAATGTCTATTTTCTGCTGTTCATCACTTCTACCCCACCTCCACTAAAAGAGAGAACTGTTAGTCCTTCATGGGTGGAACTGAGATTGAACCTTCTAATTTCAGTGTCAGCTGATAATTAGTGCCCTAATAAATAAACTCAGTTACAATTAAAGGATTTTAAGTTACTCTTATGACTCCTAGGTTTTAGTGTCACCAATTCTGGGAAATATATGAAGAAACTGGGTTCCTATGTTCATCATCTACAAATTGTCAAATGATGCGATGCAACTAGATCAAGCATTAACCTTTTTTGTGTCATGGACCCCTTTTGACAGTCTGGTGAAACCAATAGACACCTTTTCTGAATAATGTCTTTAGATGTATAAAATAAAATATACATGATTACAAAGGAAACCTGAACTAAAGAGAAAACTCACTTAGTTCATCCAAAATAACACAAACACATGTTTTGAACTAAGTCTATGGCTAGACTATAACATGAACTACACCCAGAGAAAACAGTTGCCAGGATCAAGCTGGATTGCACTTAGAAACTGAACAGTGCTTTCAAAGGCCCCACTCCATTCCCTGCCATAATATCCTCTAATACTTATTCTTCTAATGATGATATAAGACTATAGATAATATAATAGTACAATCTCAGAAGAAACTAAATTGCAAGTGGTCCAAAGGACAAGAAAAAGATAGTGAGTTACAGTAGATCGCAGTATATACCAATGATGCCTTGTGAATTAAAAGTGGCATAAAAGATAGCAAGGTCATGTATAACAAGAGATCACTTTCTTGACTGCTTCATTGATAGCTTTAAAACACTAGAAGGAGTCAGTGCAAGACCTTCAGCATAACGAGGGGGTGCTCTCTGGAAGAATTACAAGAGGATAAAAAGTAAAAATTGCAAAAGGGCAGCTAAGTGGCACAGTGGATAAAGCACTGGGCCTGGAGCTGGAAAAACCAGAGTTCAAATGCAGCTTCAGATACTGTGACCCTGAGTAAGTCACTTAACCCTGTTTGACTCAGTTTCCTCATTTATAATATGAGCCTGAGAAGAAAATGAAATAATATCCCAGTATCTTCTTTTTTGGAGGTGGGAAGGCAGGTCAATTGGGGTTAAGTGACTTGCCCAAGGTCACACAGTTACTAAGTGTCAAGTGTCTGAGGCCACATTTGAACTCAGGTCCTCCGGACTCCAGAGCTGGTACTCTACTTACTGCGCCACCCAGCTGCCCCAAGTCATGAAGATTCAGACAGACCTGAGACAACCGAACAACAAAATTGCATAGCATGAGGTTACACATTCAGTTGCCCTATCTTGCCCTTTCTCCCTCCACAACATCGAAAATGTAAGACCCCTTGTCTCTATTCACAAGCTACCATCTTACTTCTGGCCTTCACTACTTTGAGCCTAGATTACTCTTTTCTTAAAAAAATAATTATTTATACTTTATTTAATTAAAAATTTTTTTAATTTAAAAAGTAGAGTTCACAGACCCCAGGTTAAGAAACCTTTTACTAAAACGTTCATAGTGCACCTTTTAGGACTGACTTATCAAAGAGCAAGAAGTTCCTCATCTTCTCACGGTTAAGCAAAAATCAGAAACAGCTACCTAGGCAGAGTGTCTAGGGGAAGGAAACAGAGCAATTCTTTCCCCCTGATTGAATAGTAACTATAAAGATTTATGTTTTCTTTAGAACAAGGAGAGATTACTGGTCTTTTTTTTTTTAAGTTCTTCAGTATGTTTTATTTTCATTAGATTCTTCCACAATTTCTTGTTGATAGAACTTAGGTTTGTTGGGATTATTTTTAAGCAACCAATTAGCCAGCCAAATAAACGGATCTGCTGGTTTGTGCTTACAAAGCTCTAAGAGACCCACCAACAGAGCTGGATTTACATACAAATTCAGGTAATCTTTAGCAGCATCTCCAGACTGGATGGGCTCAATAACTACTTCAGGAAACATTTATCGAATCTCTTTCTGTTGCAGCAAAATTTTTACTTCCCTGAAGTGCATTCCCTAGGTCATCTGTTCCATAGATTGCCCTTAGACTATCTGGGTGTGTCTCCTTAGCTTTGAAGCTACTGAATGGTCCCATAAGATCTAGCCAGTAAGAGATTGCATTATGTCTTGCTAATATCATGGCAACAAGTGGACCCAAACAAAAATATGGAACGCTTCACAAATTTGCGTGTCATCCTTGTTCAGGGGCCATGCTAATCTTCTCTGTATCGTTCCAATTTCAGTATATGTGCTGCCGAAGCAAGCACGACTTACTGGTCTTCTGAAGAGCCAGGAATAAATGGTGAGGGAGAGAGGGGAGAGCATAGCCTAGATTACACTTAAGAGACTCCTCTTGCCTTGAGTCTCTCACGACTGTAGTCCATCTATCTATACACTGCTACATAAACGATGATGCACTGCTGGCAAATGATCTTCCTTAAAGGGCAGATCTGACTACAGGATTCCTTTATTCAATCAACTCTAGTGACTTACTCCTAGTGCTCCTAGAATGAAACAAACTGTTTAACTTTAAACTCCACAACCTGGCCCCAACCTATTCTTTTTTGTTTTTTTTTTTTTGCTTCACTAGAGATCAAAATACTCTCTCTCATACTCAGTAAGCCAAGCCGGCCTGTTCTTTGTTCCTCACACAGGACACTACAATTCCCACCTCTGTGACTGTGTACTGGCTGCCTCATATGCCTGGAATGCACTCTCTCCTTACTTCCTCCTTCCCTCTAAGCAGCAGCTCAAACACCATCTTCTGCACAAAGCCTTGTTTTTGTTTTTTTGCTCACTATCTAACTCCTTTGTTAGAAAGAAAAGTGGTTTCTACTGGGGTTTGAAAAGATAAATACATGGGATGTGATGGAGAAGAAATAAAGTAAAAAACATCAATTAAAAAATAGAAGAAAGCAAAAGTCCAAATGGCAGTGCAAACAGGGCAATTTTGTTACAACCTTGTTAAATATAACATACACTTTCTGAAACAGACTGCAGGCAACAAAGTTTCAGATGCAATCTTTGTATATTTAACTATTTGTGACGGAAGATTAAATTCATATTAACAAAATTTTAAAATAAGGTTTTTCAAGAGCATAATATCTGTTCTCCACACAGCAGTCCCAAAAGGATTACTTTTCATTTAAACAAATACACTACGAACACATTTTCCCAAATAAGTGTCATTTACTTCAAAATACAGTATGACCTCCTCGGGACGCTAAACAGTTATTCTAATAATTTTGCCACTGCTTGTCCCTGGAACTCTACTTTTGGACTTGGTATCAGAACCACAAGAAAATTAAGTATCCAGCTGATCCTCATAACTTTTTCTTTTAAACTAAAATTGGCTTGATTACATACCTTACCTATACTATCTATACTAAGAATAGCTTTTGGTTGTTTACAAAAATGATATTCACTTCCAAAGGATAAAAATTTGCCACCAGTGA
The DNA here is from genome assembly GCF_011100635.1 of Trichosurus vulpecula. Lineage (NCBI taxonomy): Eukaryota > Metazoa > Chordata > Mammalia > Diprotodontia > Phalangeridae > Trichosurus > Trichosurus vulpecula. Next base: position 93,611,577 of record NC_050577.1, on the reverse strand, counting down.
AGAAATTTCAAAGAATATGCAATAGGCTCTAAAGGCAAGCCTGAAACATTCTGAACAGCAGCAGCATGGATCACTTGAATCAATGAATCCCCCCACAGGCACAATATTCATTGGAATATGCAGTAATTATCCTTTAAAGCAGGGAATCTTAACGAGATGTCCACAGATTTTCAGAGGGTCTGTGAACTTGGATTGGATTTCACTGACTAAGATTTAAGATTTCTTCAATAATGGCTACAGAGAACATTCTTCTGAGAAGGAATTCATAAGCCTCAGACCACCAAATACAGAAAAAAGATTAAGAACCCCTGTTCTAAATTCCAAAGACAGTGTTACTTCGTGGTGTAGAATTGACTCTGGCTACTCAAAGGTTAAGTTAGACGAGCAAAAGCTCTGGCAGGTATAACAGTATTTAGTACTCATTTTACAAAACTTAAAATATGGGGCCAATGACACATTGTGAGTTGGAGGACTGTCCCAGACAAGTATGGAAAGGGTCATCAAAAGTCAGCAACCATAAAAAAAATTTTCAGTCACAGTGCTCATGAAATGTGAAGAGGCTGCTAACTGAATGGGATCCACACTAATGAAATCATCAATCTTTCAAAATATCAAACTAATTAACAACAGTTATCATTAACTCCTGGCACATTTAAAAAGCAGTTAACTGTTGTATCACATATATGTATAAAATCAACTTCTGATACCCCAGAATGACCTATTTTATTTCATCATAGTGCATTATACTTCTTGGGAGAAAAGGATCTATCAGAACTATGTAGTGAAAAGGCACATACTGGTCCAACTGGTTTTCCAGGAACTTCTAGAACTCAAAGAGTTCTCAGTGACCCAGAAATAAGTGGATAAATCAACAAAGTCTCTCCAAGCCTCTGTCCAAGCATATTAGAGAAAGGGCAATTTTTGGACATGGAAAAAATACATGACGACACTAATAATGTTATTCTACCTATATACTCATTCAGATTTGGCTTTAAAAATAAGACTACTACTGTCCCAAGTATTGAGTGTAGCAATCAACTGAAAAATTCAGGGCACTTTTTGTGAAAATGTTTGCCTTTCTGGGAGATAAGAGTTATTATGCTTCAGAATTAGTGGAACAGTGATGGACACCAATAGGCAGAGTAAGCCAAACTTACTACTACTGCCTTTCAAGAACCCACAGGACATTTTTGTTAGTCCCTTTCACAGAAGCAGAAACATCAACCAATTTTGGTTCTGCTCAATGGAAACAAAAGTAGATTCCTTCCCAGAGTCCATATGCAGGACAATTATTTGCTTAGTGTCGGAAGAGTAAGTCTTGTCAGTTCTGACTATAAATAATCCTGAATCTAAAGGAATGTCTCCTTTATAGTATGTCTCTGTGTAAAGCTGTTCACTATCTAACAAGCATCTTTGTAAAACAAAGAGAACACTGGACTAGGAGACAGAAGCCGTTCTGGTTCTGGTTAAGATTTGACAATGGGCTTCCCTCCATACCAAAGCCTCTTGGAAACCAAAGTTTCCTTCAAAGTTTAGTTCAAAAGTCACCTCAACTGAAGATGTTCCAGGATCTTTCCAGCTACTACTATCTGCCCTCGAAAATTATCTTCCTATCTTTATTATGTGGACATGTTACCTCCTCCAAAAGAATGTAAGCTCCTTTTAAATAGGACCTATTTCATATATGTTCTCATGGCATCATCCAGCACTGAGCAGATGCTTGCTGGAGCATTACTTTCTCTCTCTGGATTTCAATTTTGTCTTCCTCAAAGTGAGGGGGTTGTGGGTCACTTTCTAGTCTAATATCCTCCAAGTCTATATTGGTTATCAGAGACCAAGGAACTCTACATAACAAGAAAAATCTACATCTATACTTTCTTTAGTCATACCCCTAGAAGAAGGGATGTAGGACCATACTACAGCAATTTTTCTAGTAAAGCCCTGACATTTAATTACCCTGGTACCCCAGGCCTTTCATTTGAGACGGATGGCAATTTTTTTTCTGACTCCTATATAATCACCAGAATGTATATATTTGCCAACTTTTTATACCTTCCTTTCATAACAATACTTCGCCCAGTTGCTGGTTTGCTTTAGGAACACACACGTGGTACATTATTTGCCTATTAAAATGCCACTCCTTTTTTCACCTAACATCATTTCTATAAGACCAGATTTTCATCATATATTTCAACCAAAAAAAAAGTCATAACTTAATGTAAAAACACATATAAAGATACAGCTATCTTCTATTGAGCCAAAAATGGAAGAGTTTTGAAAAAATATGTAGAACAGTGCCATTCATCACTAATTTTTTTTATTCTGGGAGTTATTTTTCATAAAAATATTATTTATATTAATATGTAACAGATTTATTATCATTATTTTAAAATGAATTTTTTAAAAAATCAGTTTTCATTTCTAATACTGTATGTATTACATATATTAAGTATATGTGTATATGTATGTCTATACACATATACATACATGTGTGTCTGCATGTATGTATTTCTTCCATATAAACAAAAGCTCTTTGAGGTCCTCAATTTTTAAGAATGTTAAAGGGAGCCTGAGACCAAAAACTTTGAGAAGAGCTACTCTAGGCCAACCTGCCCCACTATTACACTGCAATTTTAATAAATGAAATGCTAGTATGTAGCCTGTTAAAGAATAATGACATCATTCCCATTTAATGATGCCTTTCCTATACAGGGTATTTAAACTCCTCTCTATATCACCATAGAGATTTATCATCAACTTATTTAAATAGCTCATTAAGACTTATAGCACTTTCCCCACAACCACTCTGTGAGTTAGTTAGTTGGTGCAAGTTGTTCATTTTTCAGAAAAGAAACTGGAAATCAAACAGCATTAAATGTCCAAGGTCCATAGAATACATCGAATCATAAAAAATTCAAATACAAATTTCCATAAGTCAAGACTTTTTCAACTGGTCCAAGTCTATGAAGTCTCTAGTATGGGAACACCCTCTCTTGTTGCACATTTGCAACTTTTCTTAGAATTTTCAGAGTTGAGTCTGGGACATTCAGATGTTAAATGATTTATACAAGATCCTTCAACTAGTCTGTATAAGAAGTGGAGCTTGACTCAAGTATTCCTGTCTAATCTAACACTACATTACCAATTTTTATACCTCCTTTTTATACTAAGACTTCTTGAAATGGTCAAATCTTGATTTATAATTAAGTTGGTATCTCACCAATAAGCTTGCATATTTAACATATATCTCTGTAGCTTCCCTTTTCATGAATATACTAATGACAATTTAACATGGACTCATCATAACTCATTTCAACTGATTTTTTATTTAAAGAAAAATGTCAAATTCCAAGAATGTACATATAGCTGATCTGTCTTACAGAAATAAAATTTGAAAGCTGAAAAATACCTCAGAGACAACCTAGTCCAACTCTCTCCATTTTATATATGAGGAAACTGAGGCACAAAGAGGTTAAGTTACTTTCCCAGGATCATATTGCTATTAAGTGTCTGGAGTATTTGACCCAAGGTTTATCTTCTCCAAGTACTTTTAACTGAGACTTCTTGGAATTGACCTGTGACAGAAGATACAGTCTAATAATAAAGCCAAAGAGTATGTTCTACCTCTTTAAGCATACCAAATACTCTGTAATATTAACTAATTAATTCTTCACAGCATAACTATAGGAAATTTCCATTTTACAGATAGAAGAAATCAGACTAGACATTTTCTCTCTGAATATTATACCACAGATGATATAGAAGTACCCAATCTCTCTACTTTCAGCTCAGTGTTTTTATTCACCAAACCACATTAAAAGCAAGAAAATAAATCAGCGCCAAACATATATCACAGAAGACTGAACTCAGTTACTTAATTCAAGTGAAATAGCAGTTTTTAAAAGTAATGGAAAACATCAGATATATTTTGTAATATCAGACCAAGAAAGGCATTTATTAAAAATAAGTTTGCTTTTAAGATCTTCAAAGAACCACAACAAGATGGCCGCATGAAGGCAGCATCTTACCGGAGCTCTCTCACAAGGTCTGTCAGATTCCCACAAAAAAGTGAATCTGAGCAGATCTGAGAGAGTCAGAAACTGCGAGCAGTCTGCGTGGGGGAAATTTCTGAGCCGGGAGAGTCTGAAAGGCCGAAGGCACGAATCTGTAGGCTTGGAGAGTGCTCGGCATGCGGAGCTGCTCCAGACCAAAAAGTGATAATTTAGATTTTTCTTTGCCTATTCTAATTCCTTCAATTTCTTTTTCTTCTTTTATTGCTACAACTAACATTTCTAGTACCAAACTGAATAGTAGGGGTGATAATGGACATCCTTGTTTCACCCCTGATCTTATTGGGAATGCATCTAGCTTATCCCCATTACAAACAATACTTGTTGATGGTTTTAGATAGATGCTATTTATAATTTTAAGGAAGCCTCCATTTATTACTATGCCTTCTAGTGTTTTTAACAGGAATGGGTGTTGTATTTTGTCAAAGGCTTTTTCTGCATCTATTGAGATGATCATATGGTTTCTGCTAGTTTTGTTGTTATGATCAATTATGCAGATCGTTTTCCTAATATTGAACCAGCCTTGCATTCCTGGAATAAATCCTACCTGGTCGTAGTGTATTATTCTCGTGATAAGTTGCTGCAATCTTTTTGCTAGTATTTTATTTAAATTTTTTGCATCACTAATTCATTAGGGAAATTGGTCTATAATTTTCTTTCTCTTTTTTGACTCTACATGGTTTGGGTATTTGTGTCAAAAAAAATTTGGTAGGACACCTTCTTCACCTATTTTCCCAAATAGTCTATAAAGTATAGGAATTAATTGTTCTTTAAATGTTTGCTAAAATTCACATGTAAAACCATCTGGCCCTGGAGATTTTTTCCTAGGGAGTTCATTGATGGCTTGCTCAATTTCTTTTTCTGAGATGGAGTTATTTAGGAATTTTACTTCCTCTTCTGTTAACCAGGGCAATTTACATTTTTGTAGATATTCATCCATATCCCTAAGGTTGTCAAATTTATGGGCATAAAATTGGGCAAAATAATTCCAAATTATTGTTTTAATTTCCTCTTCATCGGAGGTGAATTCACCCTTTTCCTTTTTGATACTGGTAATTTGATTTTCTTTCTTTTTTTTAATCAAATTGACCAAAGTTTTATCAACTTTATTGGTTTTTTCATAAAACCAGCTCTTTTATTTATTAACTCAATAGTTTTCTTGGTTTCAATTTTATTAATCTCACCTTTGATTTTCAGTATTTCTAATTTGGTATTTAATTGGGGATTTTCAATTTGTTCTTTTTCTAGCTTTTTCAGTTCCATGCCCAATTCATTGATCTTCTTTTTCTCTATTTTATTCATGTAAACATTTAGAAATATAAAACTTCCCCTAAGAACTGCTTTTGCTGCATCCCATAAATTTTGGTATGTTGTCTCATTATTGTCATTCTCTCGAATGAAGTTATAAATTGTTTCTATGATTTGTTCTTTGGCCCACTCATTCTTTAGAACTAGATTATTTAGTTTCCAATTAATTTTTAGCTTATTTTTCCATGGTTCTTTATTACAAATAACTTTTATTGCATCGTGATCTGAAAAGGATGCTTTGACTACTTTTGCCTTTCTGCACTGGATTGTGAGGTTTTTATGCCCTAGTACATGGTCAATTTTTGAGCATGTGCCATGTACCGCTGAAGAGAAAGTATATTCCTTTTTATCCCCATTCAGTTTTCTCCAGAGGTCTAACATCTCTGCCTTTTCTAAAATTCTGTTCACCTCCTTAACTTCTTTCTTATTTATTTTGAGGTTAGATTTATCAAGTTCAGAGATAGGAGGTTGAGTTCTCCCATTATTATAGTTCTGCTGCCTATTTCTTCCTGTAACTCCCTTAACCTCTCCTCTGCATGCCATACCACTTGGTGCATAAATGTTAAACAATGATATTGCTTCATTGTTTATGGTGCCTCTTAGCCGGATGTAGTGTCCTTCTTTATCTCTTTTAATTAGATCTATCTTTACTTTTGCTTTGTCTAAGATTAGGATTACTACCCATTTTTTTTTTTTTTTACTTTAGCTGAAGCGCAATATATTTTACTCCAGCCGTTTACCTTTATCCTGTGTGTATCCCCGTTTCAAATGTTTCTTATTAACAGCATATTGTAGTACTATGGTTTTTAATCCATTCTGCTGCTTCCATTTTATGGGAGAGTTCATCCCATTCACATTCAGTCATGATTACTATCTGTGCCTTTTTCTCCATCCTATTTCCCCGTTTATGCTTTTATTTCTCCCTTTCCCCTTCCACTCCTCAACAAAGTTTTGCTTTTGACCGCCGCCTTCCTCAGTTTACCCTCCCCTCTTGATTCCCCTCCCTTATCTTACCATTTTCCACCTGCTACTCCTTCCCTTCCCTTCTGACCACCCCCCTCCCTTTTTCCCCCCTTTCCCCTCCTACTGCCTGCAAGAGAGTTAGATTTCTATACTTATCAGGGCATGTTATTCCCTTCTTGAACCAAATCTGATGAGAGTAAAGCTCAAATACTGCTCTTCTCCCTTCCTTCTTTCCCTCTACTACAATGTGTTTTTGTGCCTCTTCATTTGATGTAATTTACCCTTTTCTACTACAGCCTTACCTCTTCTCCCAGAACCATCCCTTTATATCGCTTAATTATGTATTTTGTCCTTATATCAGTTATTTTATACAGACATCCACAGTCTATGTTTATCCCTTTCAATTGTCATAATAAGTGTACTTGTCTCAAGACTGACGTATATACATATATATATATACACATATATACACACACACACACATATATATATATATAAATACATAAGATGATATAATCCTACATAAAGATATAAATAATTTGCCCTTATTGATTAATAAGGTTTATGGGGTTTTCCCCTCCCCCCCTCCGTTTATGTCTCTCTTGAGTTTTGTATCTGAAGATCATTTAGGCAAGCACATGGTTTGCATTCGAACATGGCCAGCCCATCAGAGTTGCGCTCTCTGAAGCAAAAGTTTGAACGCTTGGTAGTTTAGTTCAAGTAAGGACCTCAGTGCCTGGGACCTGCCAGGCGGTCTTCAGAATCTTCCTAAGACAATTCAAATGGAAGCAATTCAGTTTCCTGGCATGGCTCTGGTAGACTCTCCAGGTTTCACAGGCATACAACAATGAGGTCAGCACCACAGCTCTGCAGCCCTTCAGTTTGGTAATCAGTCTTCTCTCCCATACTTTCCTTCAGAGCCTCCCAAACACTGAGCTAGCTCAGACAATGCATGGGTTCGTATCTGATACGCTAAAAGCTAGGGAAGTACAGAGGCCAAACAGTAGAGCTACAGGAGATCTATTTTTAAGGAAAAGGAAGTTCTAATAGGACCATGTACAAAAATATTTATAGCAGCTCTTTTTGTTGTAGAAAACAATCAGAAATTGAGGGGATACCCATCAATTGGGGAATGGCTGATCAAGTTGTGGTATATGATTGTGATGGAATAATATTGTGCTATAAGAAATGATGAGAAGGATGGTTTCAGAAAAACCTGAGAAGTCTTATATGGGCTGAGGCGGAGTGAAGTGAGCAGAACCAGAACACTGTAACACAGTAACAATATTGTAATGATGATCAGCTCTGAAAGACTTAACTACTCTGATCTATATAATTCTGAAAGACTAATGATGAAAAAATGTTGTCCGCCGCCAGAGACAGAACTGGTGAGCTTGAGTGCAAACTGAAGTATAATTTTTTTCACTTTATTTTTCTTGCTCCCCACCCCCAACCTTTTGCAACATGGCTAACAGGGTAGCGAATTTTACATCATTTCACATGTATAACTGATATCATATTGCTTGCCTTCTCAGTGGGTATGGGAAGAGGTGGAGGAAGGGAAAGAATGGAAGGAGAGAATCTGAAACTCAAAATTAAAAAAAAAACACACAAAAAATTTTGTTAATAAAGATAAGAGTTATTCATATGAAGCAATTACATAGTTTTTTTTACCCAGTTTTTCTAATGTGTTCCAATGAGTAAAGAAAAAGTTTTTTTTTAAAAAAATCACTCATCTTTAAATTGACAACTTGAAAAACACCCCAAACATTCTGTTGCTGGTTCAGAAGGTACAATTCCTGGCATCGCAAGAATTGAAAATAGTTTTATAATTTAATCTGGGTCATAATGAATGCTTCCTACCACTCCCTGACAAAGCTAATTAAAACAGCAAATATATTAATCCTAGTAATTAAAGGCCAAAAGGGGAACATTTAAAAATGTGGTCATTGTGTAAAAAATTGCATTTTTAGCATTACCAAAACAGTCATCTTAAGTGACTAGGCAAAATTTAAAGCAATTTGAAATTTCATCAATTAGCTCTAAGGATATTATCTTAATGTTTTATAATCAATTGAAGTAGAGAAGATATTCTCATATCTCAATAGCATAATTTTTAATACCTTTTTGCCTTCTGAAGGTTCCTTATACTAGTTTCTAGAAAACAGATAAGATGATGAACTTAAAATCAAACATGCTATCCAAGGCAAAATATGGATTTTCAATAAAATAGAGGACTTTCAAGCTTTCTCAGTGAAAAGACCAGAACTGAATAGAAAATTTGACTTTCAAACACAAGAATCAAGAGAAGCATGAAAAGGTAATCAAGAAATGGAAATTGCAAGGGACTTAGTAAAGTTGAACTGTTTTGTTTACATTCCTACATGGAAAGATGATGTGTATGATTCATGAGACCTCAGTATTAGGGTAGTTGAAGGGAATATGCATATATATATATATATATGTGAATGTATATGTATGTATATATCTATGTGTACATGTATGTATGTATATGTGTGTGTGTGTGTGTGTATATGTATATGTAAAAGAGAGAGAGCAGACACAGGGTGAGTTGAAGATGAAGGGAAGATATCTAAAAGAAATAAAATGAAATTAAGGGATGAGAGGGCAACATACTGAGAGAGGGAGATAGGGAGAGATAGAATGGGGTGGATTATCTCCCATAAAGGTGGCAAGAGGAAGCAGTTCTGTGGGAGGAGGGGAGAGGGCAGGTGAGGGGGGAATGAGTGAACCTTGCTCTCATCAGATTTGGCCTGAGGAGGGAATACCATACACACTCAGTTGGGTATCTTACCCCACCGGAAAGAAGAGGGAGGAAGATAAAAAAAAAAAATAAAAGGGGGGGGATGATGGAGGAGAGGGCAGATGGGGGTGGAGGTAATCAAAACAAACACTTTGGAAAAGGGACAGGGTCAAGGGAGAAAATTCAATAAAGCGGGATGGGTTGGGAAGGAGCAAAATGTAGTTAGCCTTTCACAACATTAGTATTGTGGAAGGGTTATACATAATGCTACATGCGTGGCCTAGGTTGAATTGCTCGACTTCTTAGGGAGGGTGGGTGGGAAGGGAAGAGGGGAGAGAATTTGGAACTCAAAGTTTTAAAAACAGATGTTCAAAAACAAAAAAAGTTTTTGCATGCAACTAAAAAATAAGATACACAGGCAATGGGGCGTAGAAATTTATCTTGCCCTACAAGAAAGGAAGGGAAAAGGGGATGAGAGGGGAGGGCTGACTGGGGAACAGGGCAAACAGTATATATGCCATCTTGGAGTGGGGGGAGGGTAGAAATGGGGAGAAAATTTGTAATTCAAACTGTTGTGAAAATCAATGCTGAAAACCAAATATGTTAAATAAATAAATTTAAATTAAAAAAAAAATCAAACATGCTAATGCCAACTCTCTCTAATGGGGAAAGACAACACATGTAAGAGCTTTCAAAGGTGGCTAAGGGGTAAAGAGTAAGAAAGAAAAGTCTGGAGAATGAGTCCAAGCTTCAGTAAAGCTAATGAAGCATGTTTGGGTCCTTCTTGAAATGGTGGCCCAATTAGCAAATTATCAATTAGAAGAGTGGGATCTAAAGGCAGAAGTTTCTCCTAGGAGGTGTTGAGACAAAAGGAAAGGGGAAGAGAAAGTGTCATTAATAACCACTTACATTTTCATATTCATCAATTACTAAATACCTATACCTTCTCTAGGCTCTGATAATCAAGAGTATGCATGTAATGCAAAGAGCTGGCTTTCAAAGTTAATTAAATTTTACCAAATAGACAAAAATCTGAAAAGCCAATTGTCCAGACCTAAAGTATTTTAGAATTGCCTACCACTTAGCTATTATTTAGAGTTTAGACTGCAGGCTTTGTAATGAGGAAGACCTGGTTTCAATTCCCACCTCAGACACTGACTGGGGCAATGGACAAGTCTACAACCTCTGAGCCTCTTTTTTCCCCTCTATGATGTATGAAGATGATATCTGTAGCATCTTATTAATATCGACATTCTTGGGCTATGTTTTATAAATGACTAGCCCACTTCAGTCTTTGAAGAATAAGCAAGGAAGCATAGTGGGTGTGAGGAGGCTACAACACATACAACACTATAATCAAAGTAACAGATGACCCAAAAGATAATGGGCCAATGGGGGAAATTGCAGGGAATTGAGAAGAGATAGATTGGGTTCCTTTGGAGAGAGCTATGTAAGTCAGAATTCTGTATTTTCAAAAAGCAACAATGAGCTATGTAAACAGATGAATGATGAGGTAATTCACTACACTTAATGTTGATAAAGTCCTTAACTAAAATACCAATCTATTTGGAACTTTCAGGGAAAGAGCTACCACAAATCACTCGCTTAACTTCCCTGCACTTGAGGCAGCTAGGTAGAAGAGTGGCTACAATGCTGAATCTGGAATCAAAAAGACCCGGGTTTAAATCCTGTCTTACTTTTGTGGCCCTGGACAGGTCACCTAACTTCTTTCTCTCAGCTTGTTTCTTCAACTGTAAAATGAGGATAATAAAAAAATCTACTTCACAAGGTAACTGTGAGGAATACTTTGTGATTTTTAAAGCACAACATAAATGTTATTTACATACACCTCAATTTCTTTCTCTCTAAAGTAAAGGGTATTTCTAAGGTAAATTCCAGCTTTATAATCCTCTATTTTTAATGAGTTGAAGAGGAACGTGAAAACAAAAGCTATTTTTTTTCAAAAGAATGTGGAGAATCTGTCCACTGAGCAAAAGAAAAATTATTAAAGGCTGAAAAATACAATGAGAGGTAAACATTAAAAGAGCTCAGATTATCAGAGATGAACAAAAACCTAAGGCACCATGGTGAAGTACCTCCAAATACCTGGTAACATAAGTAGACCCAGTATACTATGTTCCTCAGGGGAAAATAAAAGGAATGAGTTTACACTAAAGCATGAAGAATTTAGGTTAGATCAGAAAAAGAATTTTATTGTCAATCTTGTTAAACAGTGAAAAAAGACTGTCAAGAACGAATGTGGAATTGTTTCCCAGAGCCTTTAAAATAAGACAGTCATCTAAGATAATAAAGATGAATGCTTGCCAAGAATGTGGACAAGATAATCTCTGTAGATTTTTCCCAGCTCCATTATTCTAAAAATTAAACATTTTAGTTACACAAAAGAATGACATTTGCTGGATTGAAAGAGTAAAGAGGGAAAAAAGAACAAGGAGGTCTTCAAATTATGTCATTTAATTCAACCAACATTTATAATAAATACCTACTGTATAAAGTATTATGTTAGACTCTGGGGAGTCCTGGACCAATCATCTTTACCATATACCTACTGCAGGGAGAAGAGTTTATAAATCTAAGTCCCAAGAACGACTGGGCCTCATCACCTGTGGCCTAAAGATCACCAGGCCCTTCCAGGTACTCTGCAGTTGAACTTTCCAGTGGGTTGTCTCCTCCAACTAGAATGTGAGCTCTTTGAGAACAGAGGCTTTTTTTTTTTTTTATGTGTACTCTCAGTGCCTGGTACGGTGCTCGATACCTAAGTACTAAACAGATTCTTGTCCATTGCACTGCACTATATGAATGTAAACTATTACTATTAAGAGATATGGAGTTTCACAGTTCAAAATTCGTTACCATTTACAAGCATCCCTGATTTCATCAGCATTAGTGCACACCAATATAGACCAAAATCACTCCACGTCTTGTCTTCTCATAAATGGACTAGTCATGAATGGAAAATGAAACAACAGGATGGTATCTCAAGTGCACACTAGTACCCCCAAAAGGAAAGTCTATGATTGAAAACTAGAAACTTAACAGTGGGAATTCAAAGAATGAATTTAAAAAGCATGTATTAAGTGCTTACTACATACCAAGCACTGTGTAAAGGGAGAGGAGGAAGAGGGAGTAGGGAACACAAAGAAAAAAGTGAGTTAGTTCCTATCTCTTAAAGTTCCTATCTTCTAGCTCATACCTAATTGGGGAGGTGGGGTGGGGACCTTAAAAAAGGACAACACATGAGAGATTTCACCAGCGAGGTGGATGGAAAGGCTAGTCAGTCCTAAGGCTGCTGCAGTGAGACAGATGACAGTTAGTGAATGGACCCAGTGACAGGACAGCTGGTGGTCTTCCACCTTACTAGGATTATAGAATTGCCATGTAGCAAGCACTTCCTGTCCAGCCATCTCATGACTGGGGCAGTGAGGGATGGGGGAAATGGTGATGCACAGGGGGATGATCTAGATCATGAGTTTGTAACTAGGATCCACAGACTGACACATAAACAGATTTGGGGGGGGGAGGGGGTTCATAAACTTGGATGGGAAAAAAAAATTAGATATTTTATTTTTCACTGACCTCTAATTAAACTTTGCATTTTCTTCAATTGTGAAATTTCTAATAAAATATTCTGAGAAGGCATCCATATGTTTCAAAAGATTAATGAATGGGTCTATGACAGATAAAAATTAAGAGTTCTTGTTCTAGAGGTTAATACATGTATTAACTTAGCCTGAAATAGCAAATGATGAATAATAAGTAGAAAGAACATTGGACTTTAAGTCAGAATTAGTCAATCAACTAGTACTTATTAAGTACTACATTACACTGTGCTAAGCAATGAAAAAAGGAAAAAATCGTTCTTACCCTCAAGGAGATCACAATCTAATGGGGGAGACAACATGCAAACAACTATGAATAACTAAGATAGATACAGGATAAACTGGAAATAAACAGAGGAAGGTGCTAGAATACAGGAGGATCAGGAAAGGCTTCCTATACAAGGTAGCTGAGACTTGAAGAAAGCTAGGAGGCAAAGAGAGGAAAGGTGAAAATTCCCAGTTGGGAGGAGTGTCTTGTTCAAGGAATAGCAAGGAGGCCAGTGTTACTGGATTAAAGAGCAGTTAGAGGGAGGTAAAAGAGGTGTAAGAAGACTGAAAAGATAGGAAGGGATCAGGTCCTGAAGGTCTATGAATGCCAGACGATTTCATATTTGATCCTGGAGATAATAGGAAGCCACTGGAGTTTATTGAGTTGCAGGGTAACATAATCAGACCTGACCATTAATGGGGAGAAACTTGTGGCAGGGAGATCAGTAAGTAGGCACTATCAAAATAGCCACAGTCCAGGTGTGAGGGAATGAGGGCCTGCACCAGAGTGGTGGCAGTGTAAGAGGAGACAAGGGGCTATACATGAGAAATATCATGAAGATAAATACACAGGCTTTGGCAATAGATTGAATATGGAAGGGATGGGAGAGAAGAACTGAAGATGACACCTAAGGTTTCAAGCTTAGAGGACTGGTGGTAACCTAAACAGTAACAGGAAAGCTAGAAAGAGGGGAGGGTTTGGAGGGAAAGATAATGACATTGTTTCATTTTGGGGCATGCTGAGTTTAAGATGTCTGTGGCACCTCGAGTGCAACGTCCAATAAGTAGTTTGAGATGTGAGACCAGAAGTTGAGAGAGTTTAGGACTGAACATATAAATCTGAGAGTCACCTGTATAAAAATTATAATTGAAACAATAGAAGCTAATGAAATCACCAAGTAGTTCTGAGGGAGAACAGAGTCCAGGACTCAGTTCCAGTTTTGACACATACTGGCTATCTTATCTTGTGTAAGTTTCTTGACAGATGGGACCCTCAGTTTCCTCACCTGTACAGAAATGTAAGTCAGTGAGTTTTGTGGAAAGAACACAGGATTTGGAGTCAGAAAACCTGTGTTTGAGTCTTGGCTCTAACAAGAAACAAGCTAGGTGGTAATACACAGGCCACAATTTCTAAGTTTCAACTTCCTCATCTTAATAATCATGACAGTGATATTCATATTACTTACCTGTTGGTAATTCTACCTCCTCAACATCTCTCCCATCCATTCCTTTTCGTCCATAGGGCCACCACTCTACTTCATGCCTTCCTCAACTCTCACCTAGGATATACTCATAGCCTCTTAATTGGTCTTCCCATACCCAACATCCTCTCTGTGGAAACCTCCTGTTCAGTTTCTCTGTAAATAATCAAGAAATAAATATTTCTCTAATTAAAAAACCCTTTCCAGATACTTCCCCTGAGGAAGGTGGGTTAGGTCAAGAACAAAAGGATTAAGGTTGGAAAACAAACTTAGGGGGAAAGCACCCCTTATATCATTAAGAACCTTGCCTTTGCCTGTGACTTACCCAAGTCAACAAATTTGACACTATTATGCACTTAGAATGCAAAAAGGCCAAGTTAGCTGAATCTATGCAGCTGAAGAAATCACCAAGCCAAAAAAGAAAGAGGAAAAGAGATGAGGACCCAAGCAAAACCTTTTGAGGCACTCAAGGATGGAGCCATAACCTGGATATTGAAGATCCAACCAAGGAGACTTGAGAAGGGATGGTCAAAGGAAGAACCACCAGGATAAGCAAGAACCAGCAAGAGCAATGTCATGAAAACCTAGAGGGAAGGAAGTAGAGAAGTACCCTCTTTTCCATTTAGAAGGAAGTTCCCCTCCACAACACCTTTTTTTGTTCAGAATATTCCAAGGAGGAGACCTTTTCAATTCCTGAGGGGAGTGGTCAAGCAAAGAATTTATTAGTTCTTGCTGAAGATAAGTGATTGTTGTTAGCAGCCACTGTTCTAAAACATTAATTCAAAACTTTAAGACAGAGAGGAGTAGGGTGAGGGAAGACACGGAAGGAGACTATGTTGGAGTGGACATTTCTCTAAGTTACAAATACTTGAATTTAGAAAGTTAAACTAATAAAAAAAATTTTAGCTGGTTTGTGCCTATGCTAAAGAGAAATATACTAATACATTTCTTCTTTGACAACTCTCAATCCTTCCTCCACATAGCTGCCAAAGTGATATTCCTAAAGGGCAAGTCAGACTTTGCTCAAGAAAGTTCAGCGGCACTCTACTGCCCCTATGTATGTTTATGTACACACGTACAAATTCCTTGGTTTGACCAGGGTTAAAATTGCAGAGAATCTGGTTCTGGATTCCTAGCCTGTGCATCTACCCTGCAGCTGAATTCCCTCCTCATGTGTTGTCCATACAATTAAGTTTGTGAGCTGCTCAACAGAAACAACTGTCTACTTTTTTATCTGTATCGCTCCTGAAGCTTTCCTTTTTTAGGCTTATTGCCCATTACAGCCATCATGCACTCCACGTACCAATCAACCTGTTGTTCTCTTCACACTACACCCTATATCCCTCCTCCAGGACTTCTTCTGAAAGGTCCCACACGTGGAGCCTGGAATACACTCTCCTCACTTGGAACCCCTCACTCCCTTCAAAGCTCAGCTCAACTCAATTCTTTCAAAAAGCCTTTCCTGATTCCCAGCTCTTCTCCAGATCACATACCAATTTACCACATATTTACTTTATATACAGGTGGTATTTATTTGTGACTGTCTTTATCTCCTCCTCCTTCTTCCCTCATATAAGTTCTGGGAGGCTCATTTTTGTATTTCAGTCAATAAAGATTTATTTTTTTTTATCCCTGGTACATAATGGGTGCTTAATAAATGCTTGTTATAAGGTAAGTGGTTTGTAAACCTTCAAGTACTTTGTGAGTTAGTATTTTGACATACCTCTGCCGATCTCACAGGTTTTGGCAAGGCTCAAATGAAAATCATGTACAAAAGTGTTTTGCAAAATATAAAGCACTATCCAAATTGTTGTAGAATCTAAGTTTCTTGAGAGTAGGGACTATTCTCTTTTACGTTCCAAGTAAACAGAACAGTGAGGCACTTTTATCAAGTATGTAATGAATTAAGCAAGTTTTTATTAACTGAAATCACCTATCTTTCTTACAAACCAAGAAAAGTTCTCCCTTATCTAGTCCCATTTTCTTAAATCCAAATGCAGGCTTTTGCATTTATACCTATTAAAGGCCATTTTCTTGGTGGTAGTGCTTTATTACAGCCTGTTGAGATTTTAAAATTGGATCATCAGCATCCTTTAGGCTGCCTATTGTGCCACTGTCCAACAAAAGCCACAAATTTATAAAAATGTCTTCCACATCTTAATCTTCATTTATAAAAAATTCTGTTCAATAAACATTTATTAAAGTTGTACAGAACATCATAACACTATTAAATGTGCACCCTGTGCACAGAACATAAGAAACTTGAGTTATTCATATATTAGCCCTGGTATATTTCTGGGTTTAAAACCCTAACTACTTTTTAATTATATTTTGAAGACATTTAAGAAGGTCAACCTACAAGTCCTGGCATCTAGGCGGCCAGAACAGAGCACTGGGCTTGGAACTCGGAAGACTCATATTCATGAGTTTAAATCCAGCCTCAGACATTAGCTCTGTGACTCTGGGCAAGTCACTTAACCTGTTTGCCTCAGTTCTTCTTCTGTAAAAATGAGTTGGAGAAGGAAATGGCAAACTACTCCAGCATCTTTACCTAGAAAATTGTACATTGGGTCATGAAGAGTCTAACACAACTGAACAACAAAATCTACAAGACCTACAAAATTATTCTGATTTTACAGTTCATATAACACAGAAGTATGCTTTTTATTCTTTCATATCCCTCTATTAATTTACAAAGTAGCGACTTAGTGCTCAGTGGACTAACTTGGAAAGGAGGGAAGGGTGACTGTTTCTGGTGACCAAGGAGAAAGCTGGATATTCCTGGTGGGAAGACGTCACAAATTTACATCCTTGGACCTAGCCAGACGCACCCACTTTTCAGGTGTGGATCAAATTACTGTACTTGACTCTGGTACAGATTGTGGAACTGAAAGGGGCTGCAGAGGTCAGTCTGACCCCCCTAATTTTACAGATGAATAAAGTGAGGCCCAGAGAGATGAAGGTAATCACCCAATGTCATACAGTAAATGGCAGGACTAGGGTTTGAACTCAGATGCTTAGATTCTGAACTCAGCTCTCTTTGCATAGTAATTTTCCACCATTACTTTCACTCTAAACTTGGGAGAGGAAGATTACATTGAGTCTTACTCTAGTGCTACCCTTGAAAATTTTTATTACTCTGAGATTATTACTCCCATTTACCCAAGAACAGTAACTCATCAAGATTTACACTGAAGTCAGAGGTAAAATGAAAGTTAGCTAAAATTTAGTGATAACAATTCTCCCCCTTTCTTTGGCTATTTCTTCTTGCTATTCAGAACGAACACAAAGTTACTATCTGAGCGAGACATGACTTGCAATTATTTAAAAGGCAAGTTCCTTTTCAAGTTTAACACTTGGAGTTTAAGCACTTCAGGCTGAAATGCTGCTCAAGTTGTAGGATACTGGTATAAGGCTCCTCCAGAGGGCTGGGAATACTCTGAAAGTAAGGGAAGAGGGGTAGGAGGTCAAAGGAAGCTTGGCAGATACTAACAAGGAAGTTAGGCAGATACACATAAGCAGATAATATAGTACACTATGTTTGACCAGTTTTTACCATAAAAGGGTCAGCTAGGATGGATTTCTGATTGTATGGACTGTTGTACTAAGGTAAATATACTCAGCAGCATAATGCCAGTATCTTCTCAGTTCCCCATTAAGAAACTAACATAGTGACAAAGACATCAGATGAATACTATCTAATAAAACACTCAAAATCCAACCAACCAATATAAAGAATATTCTGCTGGCAGAGTTAAGAGCAACTTTCCAATTTAAAAAAAAAATTCCAAATGTTTCTAGTCCTTCAGAACACTGTTGTTTCTATCACCTGTATTTCTATTTGTCTGATTAGCTCTTGGGCAAATCTAAGATCTAGTACCAAAGGTCACATCTTTTGTCAATAAGGGAGGAGGGAAGCCTACATGAACAGTTTTCTTTATGACAGAAGAAAAACTGAAGATCCCAAGAGTTGTTCCACAAATGACAGTATCAAGAAATTATGGGAAAAACAAAGAAACTATGAGAGAATTGCTATCACAGCACACTACACTTTGGAAAAATATTAATGATTAATTTTAATACACTAGAGTCTTGCTGTGGAACTTTTCCTGTTAACACATACTATTACACATAAAGGTAAAGCATAAAGACTGACCCACTCTGAAGTTATACAAAGGGCGTCCAAATATCACTCAGCACTTTAGAAATATGTAACTGAAAGGTTTGGAATAATATGAAAAATGAGACACTTTGAAGAGATTCTAAAAAACACCTACTGTCAAGTTATTGGATCTTTTCCATGATAAGGAGAAGCTAGAGTTTAGATCACAGTACTCTTCCATCACCTAGTAACTTCAGAAGAGTCTGTACTATGCAAAAATATTGGCCCTATTAAAATACCCAATGAGTCAGAGTTACTCCCAGCTTCCCCTACAATCTGATTCATTTTGGTCTTCTTTGCAAGCTAATAATTTTAATAATTTGGAGGGAGGGAGGGCTTATTTTTCATTAGATCATAAGCTCCTTGAGGCCAGGGACTATCTTTTGTCTCTTTTTAAATCCCAAGCACTTAGCTCAATGCCTGGCACATAGTAGGCACTTAATGTTTATCGAACTGAATTAAGCAAAAAAGGATTTTACTACATTTGATGCCCTGGCTTTCACATTTCTGGGAATTATTTTCTCTAATAAACCTCATTACAAGTTAAACTGGTTCAAAGTACTAGACAAAGGCTTCCAATACATAGGGTGAAACCTCTATAGATGCGTTATGTAAAAACGTGAATAAGCTCTATCCATTTGTTTTACTTATTTTTCTTTAATACAAGGAAGAGTCAAGGAGGGAAAGTTGGAAAATGATTTCCAGAGGTTGGAGTACCTATATGAGGGAGATCACAAACCCAAAGAATGAGTTAAGCTTTGTTTCTACTCATTCTCTATGCATCCTAGAAAGATGTCAACTACTTAAAAGTACTGCAATACTTGCGTGTACTAAAGATGGTTGGCAAATTTGGCAACTACTAATTAAGCACAAGCTGAAAGCCACAATTTTAGGTGACCTCAAAACTAACTTTACACGTCAATAACCAAGCATTTGTTAAGTCCCTATTACTTACTTGCCAGGCACTATGGATACAAAGACAAAAATGAGAGTCCCCACTCTCAAGGAACTTGCAGTCTACCTGGGGAGACACTATGTACATTTAAGTGTATATACAACATACATAATATTAGGGAGGCTGGAGGAAAAGCACTACTAGCCACTGGAGGTGGAGTTCAGAAAAGGCTCGGTATGGTCAGAAACGGTATGAGAGGAAATTTTAAGATACGGGAAGTGAGAAAGGGAGTATACTGCAGGCAAAGGAGACTTTCCAAGTGGAGATGAGAGACAGAGTATACTGTGTCAAGACCAGCAAGAAGACTTCTTTATAGTAATGTATAATAAGGCTGGAAAGATAGGTTAAGACTAAGTTGTAAAAGGCTTTAAAAACTACACAAAAGAGTTTAATCCTAGAGGCAATAAATACTGGAATATTTATTGAATAGGGAGGGCACTTGCTCTGATCCATGCTTTAGAAAAACCACTTTGGTAGCTATGTGGAGGATGGATTGGGGGAAGACAGAGATGATATTATCTCAAGACGCAAGCCAAGATGTGATCATGGCCTAAATTATGGTGGTAACCAAATAGGGCATTAGAATGAAATCTTAGCTTGTAACAGTAGGAACAGTAAGATCTAGGGGGGCCCCCCCCATGCTCCTCAGACGAGGGCCTGAACTATGGTGTTGGTATGGAGAAAAGGACAAATTTAAGAGATACTGGAGAGATAGAAATAACAAGATTTGGCAAATGAACAGATATGTGGACTGAATAAGAGTAAAAATTCAAGGATGACAAGCTGGATGACCGGAAGGATATTAGTGCCTTACATAGAAACATGGAAGTTGTGAAAAGGGATTCTACTCTTGACATAATGAATTTGAAATGTCTATGGAAAACCACTTTCAAATGTCCAACAGGAGCTCAGAAGAGAGATCAATATTAAATATATAAATACCAGAGCCACCAGCATAGAAATTATAATCGAAGCCATGGAAGCTGATAAGATCACAGAGAACACAAAAAGAAGTCAGCCCAGAATAGTCATGACGTATACCCAAAGTTAGGTGATGTGCTAATGATCCAGCAAAGTATATTGAAGAGAGGTCTTGACAGGTAAGAGAACCAAGTGAGAGCAGTGTCATAAAAACCCAGAGAACTGAGTATCCAGAAGGAGAGCGGTAGCCAAAAGAATCAAATGCTGGAGTTAAGTAGAAAAGGACGAGAACTGAGAAAAAGACATCAAATATAATATATAATGTTAGCTTTGGAGAGAAAAAAGGTAATGTTTAAATTACTTATGTGCCTTATAATTAGTAACAATGCATTAAGAAACAATATTTATAACTTAAAAACAAAGTCAAACTATATGGAAATTAACTAGTTAAACCTGACCTTTAAAAAGACTAGTATTCCTAAAGCAATACTCCTAATCAATGTTACCTTATTGCTAGTTCCATTGTGTTACTATTGTTAATTCTGTGGTATGACATCACCAGCAAATAGTGTCAGTGAATCCCCCAAACTCCATAGCTGTTAACTATTTTTGGTATAGTTGCCACACAAAAATTACATTTGTTGTGATCACATGTTTTTGTTGGTCATGGTCAAGAATAGCTATGTGGGACGGCAGTGCGTATCTGATGTGAACACACTAGTTGAATACAAGGGCTAGGATCAGTCTGAACTTTATTAGAACAGTGAATCCAGTTTCAGTCATCAAACTTGAAAAAGGATGCAGAGAAACTGGAGATTGTCCCAAGCGATGTGACAAAAACGAAAAAGGACAGAAAACAGGTCTTACAGCTCCTATTGTATTCTTCATAGTGCCTCGGACTGTACAAAACAGCAGGCTCTCAAATGCCATGAATAGAGAATGAAAAACCATCTGAGTTTTTACGGGGATTGGCTTTACATATTCACTAAATACTAAGAGAAAAGAGTATAAATTGAAACGGAAGATATTTCCCTTGGATATAAAGTCCTTAACCAGCAGCATGCTAAAACCCTGAGATGGCCTCCAGAGACACACTGTACAAGTTCCAGGGCTTTGTGCTCCAAAGGGGGGGGAAGGAAGCATCAATAGCACATCATTCAGACACTGATTTGCTCCAGGGCAAAGAGCTGGCTGGGTCAGAAAAGCTTGAGTTCTCTTCTAACTTCATCATTCTCTGACGTCACCTTCAGGTGGTTCCCAAGACAGACTACACATCTGATTTTGGACCATTATTGTTAAATGAAACGGGGGAGTTAGCCAGAAGTCATTTAACAAGTAACAGTAACACAACTTACAGAATCTAGAATCGCTGCTCAAATGGAAGGGGTGGGGAAAGAGAGAACAGGAGAGAAGGGAGGATGAAAATGACAGTTCAAAGAAGGATGTTTTAGGTATCTAAGTGTTTCAGGTTGCTGAAATTTAGAACCCCAGTTCTCATAGAATTCAGGGCAGATGGTCTGTACATAGCTGTGTGCACATTATCTCTCCCATCAAACCCTAAGCTCCTTTTGTATTTCCAGAGCTTATTAGCACAGTACCTTGCACATGGTAGGTGCTTTGACTGACTTGATTGCAGTAAGAGCACTAAAAGATTTTTTTAGGGATTCATTAAGGCTGCAACCTAAGGCTCTTTTCTATGACTAGGCAATGCATCACCTTCAAAGTCACACTTCCGCGTGAAAGAAAAACAGGAGGTCTGTGGAATCAATTCCTCCTCTAAATGCCTATGATACACCATGTCACCATGATGGGGGGGAGGGGGGTTACTTTCATTAAAAAATGTGAAAAGTGAATAACTATGAATAGAATATCTTAGCCAATGAACCCAGAGAGCTATGGATGGGGAATAGAATAAAAAAAGGGGAGAAGAGAAATAAGTATGTCAGTCACCAAGGTAAATTCATTCAATAAACTAGTTACATGCTTTCTTCTGATAATGTTACTATTGTAAACTAAAGAACTTAAACTCTGTACTCAATAAGTTTTTTTTTAAGCCAGAGTATACTCTATATACAACTATGCTAAAATTTTGACTTTAAAAGGTCAGTTTTATGAAGGAAGAAATCGTGTTTGGTTTCTGATCTTCAGCACCTAAGCACAAAGTGGGTTCATTGATTGAGAAAGATGGCAATTTCCAGAACTAGATTCAAATGTATGTCAACTTCTTTTTTAAAAATAACTTTTGAAATATTTCAAGTCAACCTGGTTACAATTATCTGACCTTATTAAAGTATGCCTAAGGAAAAGATAATTTTTAGTGTCATTCAAGGTATTAGAGATTTTACCTTTTAATTCTGGATACCAGAATTTATTTTTTTCCTATTTAAGTGTTTCTACATTATACAGGTCTTGAATTTGGTAGGGTCCAAGTAGTTCCCAGGTTAAAAAAAAATTTTTTTTAATCTAGAAAGGGTTTGGGGGGGGGGCCTGCAAAGATGCCCAATACAATGGGCCAACGGCCATTTAATAAAACTAAAGTCTCAGATCACTTAATTTGTTAAATGTACAATGGGCATATGTCTCTTTCTTCAACTTACAAAGATCTTTGTTAAAATCTAAAAAGTTATTAGCAGTCGCCAGGGATAAAAGGAATTTAGAGTGGGGTCCAAACGAAGGGGTTCGTAGAATGTAAGAGTGATTTCATCCTTTTGGGAAACACCATAACTCAGGAGCGGCCGGGGGATGGGTGGGTAGGGGGTGGAAATGCTAGTACGACAGCTCCAGCCCGAGAGCCTCTCCGGCCCTCCCCAACCAACCACGCACCGCCCTCCCCCACCCCCCGCAGTTTCCTCTTCCACACCCACCCCTTCCTCGGACACATCCTCTTCCTCCTCCCACCCCGCCTCCCGAGGCCGACCCGGGCCGGCCCCGCCACCTGTCTGTCCAGACGCGAGGAAAGGCGGAAGGGGCCCGGGGCTGCCCGGCTCCCCAGGCCCTGGGACGGGGAGGAAGTGCAGGGCACCCGAGGAACGCGGGCCGGATCCACCCCTTCCCCCCGAGCCGGGGCCGCCGCGGCCACTCTCCCCTCAAAATGGTGGTTGCCGGGGCCGCCTGGTTATGAAACACGCGCTGCAGCCCCCGCCCGGGGGTGGAGGCAGGAGGCGGCCTCGGCTCCCACCCTCCCGCCCTGCACATGGACACGCCGCGCCTGCAAACTTCCCGGGGGCCGCCAACGCCGCCTCCGGGGGGGATCGGGGGCTGGAGGAGGGCGCCAGGAGAAGAACCCTCTACACTGGGCCGGGGGAGGGGGACATAACGGGAGGCGGGAGGGGGTAAGATCGACGACTGACTCACCCACGGACCGGTACCCCAGGATAGCGATCTTCCGGGACTTGGACTGCGGCATCTTCTCACACTCCGCAGCCCCGGCCCAAACCACATCAACCGCGGCGGCGGCGGCTCCTGCTGGTGCTGGAGACGACGGCGGCAGCGGCGGCCGGGGAGAGCGACATACAGAGGAGAAGCGGCGGCGACGGCGGGCGGGCTGGCGCGGGCTCGGGCTGGGTCTCTCTCCCCCGCTCCTGAGTTCCCCCCGCTTCACTCCCCCCCCCCAACCGCCCGGAACCGACCGCGAGACACCGACCCCCCTCCCCCCACAACACACACACGTGACACCACCCTCTCCCTCCCGGTTAGGCCCCTCCCCTACGTGACCCGAGTGTCAGGCTTCCCCCACCACCGCCGCCAAACGCACACACATACACATACAGTCCCACTCAATCGTTCTTTCCCTGCCCGCTCCTTTTCCACCAAAAGTAAGGTGGGCTGGGTTTAAAAGGAAAAAAAGCTCCTTAAGATTTTCTAGAAAAAGTCACGACCAAAACTCGCTGCGTCATCAACCCCCCTCCTCTCCGCCGCTTATTAATTACGCTTCTTCTTTCCGAGCGCTGATTGGGCGCCCTTCCACCCACTTGAGCAATGACGCGACGGAAACTCCTTTTCCCATTGGGCTAGGGGAAGCCAAGCGGAAAGGAGGCGGTTCCGGAGGACTGGGCGGTGAGTTGGTCTCGACACCTCCGAGCTAAAAATAAATTCCTGGCATCAGCCGCGCGGTGGGGCGCCGGTGGCGTTAGTAGGCTTTGAAACGCGAGAGGGTAGGGCGGGGTAAAAGAGAGCTCCTCTGGGATTGGCGAAAGGAGAGCGGAGGGGGCGGGGCAGAGAGGAGCGAGCGCGACGGTGGTTGGAGAGGAATGTTGGGCGGTTGGTTCGGCGCGCGCCAGGTGAGTCCATAAAAGGCTCCAGGCGCGCGGCTCTTACGATAAGGACGCTCTGGATCATTGGGCGGTTGCTCGGTCGGTGACTTGTAAAAATAGCCGGTTTACGTGTGGAAGCGTGAGAGCCAGACTTGGCGTAGGGGAGTGGGAGGGGATGCGACGGCGCTGTTTAATAATTTGACGAAAGCCATTGCGACAAACGTGGGTCTTAGCTCCGGCCGGCCGCATTAGGCTTATTAGCGCGCCTGCCTGGAAATAGCTTCTCCTGTAGTCACCTGGCTCCGAGCAGGAAGTCCCCTAAAGCCTTGCCTTCCAGGACGGGGCCTTGCTTTCTGACCTAAGAAGCCGGGCCGATCCCCAGTCAAAGGCCTCGTTCACCCGCGCCTGGTGGCCGCCTCACCAATCAGTGTCCTGGCCCTTGAGTCCATTTATCCCCCGATGACCCCGGCACAACTCTGCCAGACCAGGCTTCCCGAAGCATCGAATAAACTGAAGCGGAGCCCTGCACCTGCCATCCAAGAACCTTTATGAGATGACCCTAAGTTAGATTTATGCCCCCCCCCCCACGTACAACTAAAGAAAAATTATTAAACACTTTGTTCACTTGATGTTTTCTTGGCGAAGATACTGGAGTGGCTGTCATTTCCTTCTCCAGCTCGTTTTACAGATGAGGAAACTGAGGCAAACAGGGTGACGTGAGGAAGTTGAGTCTGCCGGACTCCAAGCCCGGCCTTCTAACTACTGCGCCACCTACTTCGTACAAACCTCCCTTTCAGGCCCTGGGAGGAGTAGGGAATTGAGATGGGTCTCGGTGTCCATCTTCAAGATACCTAATATATGCACTATTACGTGCCAAGTGCATTCCAGAATTGTAAACCTAAATCAGACCTCTCACTGTTCCCAAAACATTTTTCAATCTCTATACCTTTCCTCCTGCTGTTCCCTTGGATTGAAGCGCTTAACAATCTGTTGGAAAAGTTTCAGGTGTTAAAATCCTATCTATCCTTCATAGGTCCAGTTCAAGTGCTCCTTGCTCCATGCTAGCTGCAGTCACAAATCATCTCTCTCTTCTATGAGACTCCTTAAGCATTTTGTACCTCTCATGGCATTTATTATGCATGCAAATATTTATGTACTTCTCTTTTCTCAGCCCCCTATATCACCCCTTTCCATTCCCCACCCCTGCCCCCAACTAGATTATAATCTTTTCAGGATGTGGTGAAAGTGCTTTGCAAACCTAAAGAGTTGTATCAGTGCTAGTTGTTGCGTCAAACTAGACACTACCAGGATATTTTGCATTCTGTATATGCTCAATGTTTGTGGAATTAAATTGATTGAACTGAATTTTCTTTTGTAGCACAGGAGACAGTATGGTGAAAATGAGTCAGAAGTACATACTTCAAGTAAAGAATAAAAGAAGGAAAGCCAAAAATATGAAGTCTCAAGAGCAATAAAGTGTAAAGTTTTATCCTAAAACAGTGGTTCTTAAAGTATAGATGTCTGTGGTCCCCAAGACCTTTCAGAGGGTCCTTGAGTTCAAAACTATTTTTACACAAATATTAAGACATATTTGCCTATATACTGTTGTCTTTTCCAGCTACATTTCTCTATAAGGCCAGATCTTTTTTTCATGTGCTTCAACCAAAACATAATCATAAGAGATTGAGTGAATGTAGAAGCAGATATGAAAATCTAGCTGTCTTCTATTAATTCAGACATTAAAGACATTTTGAAAAATATGTAAACAATGCTACTCAGCTCATGAATTTTTTAAAATATATTTTTCATAAAAATGTTTACAATAAAATATACATATTATTTAAACTGAAATAAATATTTTAAAATTTTATTGGTTTTAAATTTGATATGGTTACTATTGCTAGCTATAACCCATATAAACAAAAGCTCTTTGAGGTCCTCAATAATTTTTATAAGCATAAAGGAGTCCCGTGACCAAAAAGCTTGAGAGCCACTCTCCTAAAATGTGAATACTCTCTGATACTTTAATGGATCTGTAATTCATTGAGGTGGGTACTCCCTCCAATGACAGTTTTGTAAATGCAGGCGTATTTTCTTGTCCTGCGCAATTTTTGTCCATGTCTTCATGAAAGAGAGGGCTTCCTCTAGATCTCTTGATGCTATAGATACCAGTGAACCACACAGATTTTCCATAAGTTATCTTCTTTCTTTGTATCCTCATCTGGTCATATAGCAATCTGACAATAACCTTCACACCACTTCCCCTGCCTACATCTTTGCTGGTAATATGCCATAGCCTGCTTATGCCCACTAGAGCTTGTCTACATTGTCCTTTGCACGGTCAGTGATTTGAAATCTTCAGAAACTGGTATTCCATGAGTCACAGCATCACTGAAGGATGATATCAATATTATTAAGAATGGTTGCCTTTCGTTTCAAGGAGGATCATGGGGTCTTAAAAAGCGCCATGTAGTTTTACAGATGAAAGTCAGTATGCTCTTTTCCATGTCCAGCTCTTGTTTATCCTCAGGATTTGTCCACTGAAGGACCACTTCTATGGCTTGTCCATTTAACTATATGTCTCAGTCCAGAAAATGGACATTCTTCATCCACTTGGTTTTTCTTCTGTGAATAGTTAAGCCAAACTCTTTTAAGTTGTTATTGATTTCATTTAGATGGCTCTTTAATGTTCTTGAGTTTGATATAATCAGCACAATATCATTCATAAACAGAAGTATCTTAAGGAACTTACTCTATAGGGAATCCCTTTTCAATCTGGAATCTTTGCTGGGCATCCTTCATGACAGGTGGGAAATGCCTGTGTCATAAGTATGTCTTTTTGTTTTATACCTTACTTGCTCTTGATAATTAGAAGGTGATCTCTTGTTGAATCTTTCAGAAAATCTTGTTCTCTTTTAACATATACAACAGTGAAAATTTGTTGTAGGAGAGATTTTTTTTTTTTTGCTCAATGCAATGCTTTTTTTTTTTTTTTTGGAGGTAATTATGTTAAATATATTTCCACATTAGTCATGTTGTGAAAGAAGAAACAGAACAAAAGGCAAAATCCACAGAAAATAAAAAAAAAAAAGTGAACATAGTATTCTTCTACCTGCATTCAAGACTCCATAGTTCTTTCTCTGGATATGGATGGCATTTTCCATCAGGTCTTTTGGGGTTGTCTTAGATCGTTGTATTGCTGAGAAGAGATAAGTCTATCAAAGTTAGTCATTGTACAATGTTGCTGTTATTGTGTACAATGTTCTCTTAATTCAGCTCACTTCACTCAGCATCAGTTCATGTAAGTCTTTCCAGGTTTTTCTGAAATCTGCCTGCTCATAATTTCTTTTTTTTTATTTTATTTTTTATTATTTAATATTTTTAGTTTTCAACATTGATTTCCACAATATTTTGAGTTACAGATTTTCTCCCCATTTCTACCTCCCCCCCACCCTAAGATGGCATAAATTCTAATTGCTCCTTTCCCCAGTCTGTCCTCCCTTCTATCACCCCACCCCCCTTTCCCTTTTCCCCTTACTTTCTTGTAGGGCAAGGTAGATTTCTGTACCCCATTGCCTGTATATCTTATTTCCCAGTTGCATGTAAAAACAACTTTTTTTTAAACATTTGTTTTCAGACCTTTGAGTTCCAAATTCTCTCCCTTCTTCCCTCTCCACCCACCTTCCTTGAGAAGGTAAGCAATTCAACGTAGGCCACACATGTATGATTATGCAAAACACTTCCACAATAATCATGTTGTGAAAGACTATGTTTCCCTCCATCCTATCCTGTCCCCCTTTATTATAGTTTCCACTGCCACCATAGTTACCACCACCAAAATTTCCTCCTTCATTGTAACTATCATATACTCCTCCACCACCTTGGTTTCCATATCCAGGTCCTCCACCACCACCACAACCCCCTCTACTACTGTAGCCAGGACCACCTCCCTAGTTGCTACCATCACCACCAAATCCATTATATCCACCATCTCCACCTCCATAACTGCCTCTGCTTCCACCACCACCACTACCACCATAACCACCTCTTCCACCAAAGTTTCCTCCACAGCCAAAGTTTCCTCCACCACCTCCAAAGTTTCCTCCTCGACCCATAAAATTGCCTGAGCCACCTCCACGACCTCTTTGTGAGCCAGCAGATTGCATCTCTTGCTTTGAAAGGGCCTTTTTCACTTCACAGTTATGCCCATTAATAGTATGATATTTCTGAACAACAATTTTGTCAACTGTATCATGATCATCAAAAGTTACAAAAGCAAATCCTCTCTTCTTTCCACTCTATCGATCTTCCATAACTTCTATAGTTTTGATCTTGCCATACTTTTCAAAGTAGTCTCTTAAATTATATTCTTCTGTATCTTCTTTAATACCTCCAACAAAAATTTTCTTCACAGTTAGATGTGCACCAGGTTTTACAGAATCCTCTCTAGAAACAGCTCTCTTTGGTTCCACTACATGCCCATCAACCTTATGTGGCCTAGCACACATTGCTGCATCTACCTCTTCTACACAAGAATAAGTCACGAAGCCAAAGCCTCTGGAACGTTTTGTTTGGGGATCTCTCATCACCACACAATCTGTGAGGGTGCCCCATTTTTCAAAGTGTTCTCTTAAACTATCATCCTTAGTTTCAAAGCTCAAGCCACCAATAAACAGTTTTCTCAACTGCTCTGGTTACTTTGGATCATGACCCTCCTCCCCTCCGTAGGGGCAGCCGGATGGCTGTTTTACCTCCATTTTGAGACTGGACTCACTGCCTCCAACTCAGGTTCAATATGGGACCGAGAGGAAGAGGCCGACCCTGTTCCTTTTCAAAAGTGTTTGGTTTTGACTACCTCCTCCCCCAATCTCCTCTCCCTTCTATCATCCCCTCCTCCATCCCTTTCCCCCATACTTTCCTGTAGGGTAAGATACCCAATTGAATGTGTATGTTATTGCCTCCTTAAGCCAAATCTGATGAGAACAAGATTCACTCATTCCCTTTCACCTACACCCTCTTCTCTTCTATTACAACAGCTTTTTCTTGCCACTTCTATGTGAGATAATTTATCCCATTCTATTTATCCCTTTCTCCTCCCAATATATTCCTCTCACCCCTTAATTTTATTTTTTAGATATCATCCTTTCATATTCAACTCACCCTGTGCCCTCTGTTTATATATATGTATATTCCCTTCAACTACCCTAATACTGAGAAAGGTCTCATGAGTTACAAAATCATCTTTCCATGTAGGAACATAAACAAAACAGTTCAACTTTAGTAAGTGCCTTATGATTTCTCTTTCCTGTTTACCCTTTTATGCTTCTCTTGATTCTTGTATTTGTAAGTCAAATTTTCTATTCAGCTCTGGTCTTTTCATCAAGAATGCTTGAAAGTCTTTTATTTTATTGAAAATTCATATTTTGCCCTGGAGTATTATACTCAGTTTTGCTGGTAGATGATTCTTGGTTTTAATCCTCCATCCTTTGACCTCCAGAATATCATATTCCAAGCCCTTCAATCCCTTAATGTAGAAGCTGCTAGATCTTGTGTTATCCTGATTTTGTTTCCACAATACTCAAATTGTTTCTTTTTGGCTGCTTGCAATATTTTCTCCTTGACCTGGAAACTCTGGAATTTGGCTACAATATTTCTAGGAGTTTTCTTTTAGGGACCTTTTTCAAGAGGCAATTGGTGGATTCTTTCAATTTCTATTTTACCCTCTGGCTCTAGAATATCAGGGTAGTTTTCCATGATGATTTCTTGAAAGATGATGTCTAGGCTCTTTTTAAAATCATAGCTTTCAGGTAATCCAATACATTTTTAATTATCTCTCCTGGATCTGTTCTTCAGGTCAGTGGTTTTTCCAATGAGATATTTCACATTGTCTTCCATTTTTTCATTCTTTTAGTTCTGTTTTATAATTTCTTGATTTGTCATAAAGTCGCTAGCTTCCACTTGCTCCATTCTAATTTTTAAGGTAGTGTTTTCTTCAATAGTCTTTTGGACCTCCTTTTCTATTTGGCTAATTCTGCCTTTTAAGGCATTCTTCTCCTCATTGGCTTTTTGGACCTGTTTTGCCACTTCGGTTAGTCTATTTTTTAATGTATTATTTTCTTCAGTATTTTTTTGGGTCTCCTTTAGCATGTTGTTGACTTGTTTTTCATGATTTTCTCGCATCACTCTCATTTCTCTTCCCAGTTTTTCCTCTACTTCTCTTATTTGATTTTCCAAATCCTTTTTGAGCTCTTCCATGGCCCGAGACCAATTTATATTGTTCTTGGAGGCTTCTGATGTAGGATCTTTGACCTTGTTGACTTATTCTAGCTGTATGTTTTGATATTCTTTGTCACCAAAGAAAGATTCTATAGTCTGAGTCCTTTTACACTGCTTGTTCATTTTCCCAGCCAAATACTTGACTTTTGAGTTTTTTGTCAGGGTATGACTGCTTTCAGAGTAGAGGGTACTTTGTCCCAAGTTTCAGGGGTTTTGTGCTGCTATTTTCAGAGCTACTTCTATTCTGAGGTAGTATGATGCTCCTCTCCTGGCCTGTGCTGTGGTCTGTGAGTGCAGATACTCCTTTTGGCAATGTAAGCACCAGGAGGACTCCCTCTCCGCAGCCGTCACAAAGCTCTGCCACACCAGAGCTCCTCCCCGAAGAACCACCAACCAGGACCGCAACCCATATCCAAGTAGGGCAAAGCACGAGAACCTTGCCTCAGCTCCAGCAAAGCCATCTCTGTACTCCCGCTCTGATCAGCCACTTGGTTCCTCCCATGTGGGCCAGGGGCTCCAGAAGCAGCCGCCATTACTGCCGCTATTGCTGCTGCTGCTGCTACTGCTACTGCCACTGCTGCTGCTGCTGCAGCCACCTCTGCAGCCCTAGGGCTATGACCAGACCATGCACTTCCCTCACCGAGATTCAGCAGTTTTCCCACTGACCTGCTCCACCAGGTCTATTATGGCTCGGTCTGTCCTGGCATGGCCTATGTTGGGCTGTGCTCCGCCCCCAGCACGGTGCAGTAGATCCTTCCCAGCAACTAATCAGGCCATCTTGGGCTGGAGACTTGTTTCCTTCTGTTATTTCATGGGTTCTGTAGCTCTAGAATTTGTTTAGAGTCTTTTTTTACAGGTGTTAGGAGGGATTTGGGGGAGAACTTAAATGAGTCCCTGTTTTCAAACCACCATCTTGGCTCCGCCAATGCAATGCTTTTTAAATAGTCAGCAAACAAGTACAGTGAGAATTTTCTTTGCACCTTTCAGTCAATTGAGCGAATACAGAGATGTGAACTGATAAAATATCATTTGCAAAAGTCTATGTCAGTCCAAGTTCAAATCCAACCTTAAATACTTATTTAACCTCTGTTTGCCTCAGTTTCCTCCTCTGTAAAACAAGGATAGTAATAGCACCTACTTTCCAGGGTTATTGTGAGGATAAAATTAGATAATATTTGTAAATCACTTTGTAAAACTTAAAGCACCATATAAATGCTATTCTTCTTTTCTTCTTTTCCTTCTCTACCTCCTCTTCCTCCTCCCCTTCCTCTTCCTTTTTTCTCCTTCTACTACCTTCGTCAAGGATGCCCTCAAAATGTGTTTATTTTTATAATTGCAGAAATGGGAAAATAAGTATGTGGCTAAACAATTTTGAGGTGGCTAGATGGTGAAGTGGATAGAGTGCTGAGTCTGGACTCGGGACTCTGAGTTCAAATGTAGACCCAGATACTAACTAGCTGGGTAACTGTGGGCAAGTCACTTAATCTTGTTTGCCTCAATTTGTAAAATGAGCTGGAGAAGGAAATGGCAAGTCACTCTGGCATCTTTGCAAAAAAAAACCCCAAACCATCAGACTCATGAAGAGTCAGATGTGACTGAACAACAACAACAACAATTATTGACATTTTCTCAGTTGCCTTTAAAAAAATTGTCTGAGATTTCCCCCAAACCTTTGGTATCCCCTCCTCTTTTAAAGATCTAGAAAAATGATCCCTTAACACTCTCATAATTGTGTTGCCTCCAGCATAGACCTCCTGTGTTCACCATTGCTCCAGTCAGCTACTCTTCTCATCTTTGTTTTCTTTGGTGCTGTTTCTGTTTCTTGCAGTATGTCGGAGACTAATGTTATAGTTCACGTGTTGATAGATCCATTGTAATTGACAGAAAAAATAGTTTGCTATAGTAATCTTGATAGATCATTTCCACTTTTTAATCTATTTTTTGTCCTCATAGTTTCGTTGTTAAATGCTCTCTAGATGATTTTGCTTAATTGGCTCACTTGTCATGCTTTCTATGAACTTTTTCCCCTTTATTCTATTTTTCCATTTTCTCAGTGTTTTATGAGGGTAATACTCATTATCTTCAACAACTTTCCTCCATGAGTTTTTTAAATTTCTGTAGTCTTTATGCTGAGATTGTATTTATTTTTAAATAGTATTTTATTTCTTTCCTCAATTACATGTCAAGAAAATTTTTAGCATTCATTTTTACAAGATTTTGAATTCCAAATTTTTCTTTTTCCTCCCCTCCCCTCTTTTGAAAATGGTAGGCAGTTTGTTATATTTTATACATGTGCTATCGTGTAAAAATATTTCCATATTAGTCACAGTTGTGAAAGAAGAAACAGAATCAAAAGGAAGAAAATGAGAAAGAATAAAGTAAGTGAAAAAATATGTTTTGATCTGTATTCAGCATCCATCATTTCTTTGTCTGGGTATGGATAGCATTTTCATTCATGACTCCTTTGTACTTGTTGTCTTGGATCATTGTGTTGCTGAGAAGAGCTGAGTCATTCATAGTTGATCGTCACACAATGTTGCTGTTACTGTGTACAATGTTTTCCTGGTTCTGTTTGTTTCACTTTGCAGCAGTTCATATAAGCCTTTTCAGGTTTTTCTGAAATCTGCCTGTACATCCTTTATTACTGCACAGTAGTATTCTTCTGCATTCATATACCACAGCTTGTTCAGCCACTCCTCCATTGATGGGCATCCTCTCAATTTCCAATATTTTGCCATCATGAAAGGGGCTGCTATAACTATTTTTGCACATGTAGGTCCTTTTCCCTTTTTTATGGTCTCTTTGGGATACAGACCTAGTAGTGGTATTGCTGGATCAAAGGGTACGCACAGTTTTATAGCCCTTTGGGCATAGTTCCAAATTGTTCTCCAAAATGGTTGGATCTGTTCACAATTCCACCAACAGTGCATTAGTGTCCCAATTTTCCCACATCTTCTCTGACATTTATCATTTTCCTTTTTTGTCATTTTAGCCAATCTGATAGGTGTGAGGTGGTATCTCAGAGATATTTTAGTTTGCATTTCACTAGTCAAAAGTGATTTAGAGCACTCCTTACTCTGCCTACAGATAGTTTTGATTTCTTCATCTGAAAAATGCCTGTTCCTATCCTTTGATTATTTATCAATTGGGAAATGTCTTGTATTATTATAAATTTGACTCAGTTCTCTACATATTTGGGAAATGAGTGAGATTATACTTAAAAAAGTAGTTAAATTGGTTTGTAATTTCCTCAGTTTGAGTATCAGGACTATTTTTTTGTCACATAAAAAGGGGTTTGGTAGAGTGCCTTCTTTCTAAGTTATTGAGAATGACTTGTATAATACAAGTATGAATTATTGTTTGAAGGCTTTATATATAGAATTCATTCATGAAGTCCATATGGTCCAGAGGAACTTTCTTTAGTAGTTATCCTATGATTTAATTGATTTTTCTTTCTTAAATTAAGATCTCTCTTGTTTTGTTAATTTAGTATTTTATATTTCTGTACATAATCATGTATTTCCTTTTAAATTCTCAATTTAACTGGCATAAATTGTGTGTAATAGCATTTGATAGTTATTATAATTTCCTCTTTTGTGGATTTACCTTGTTCACTTTTTTTACTTAAATAATTTTATTTTTCTCTTTTTTTGTTAGCTAACATCTTATCAATTTATTAATCTTGGTTTTATTTATTATTTCTCTGGATTTTTTATTTTTATCTATGTATTTCAAAAATATTTTCATGTTTGTTTTACGTTTGTTAATTTGTTGAATTTCTCTTTCTAAATTGTATTCCTAATACTTAGTCCTCTTTTTCCTATTTTGTTAATACATGTTTTCAGAGAAAATGTCTTTTCTCTTAGGACTACTTTAGCTGAAGCCTGAAGATTGTTACAGTGATTCTAAATCAGTGTAAAAGTTTAAACAGGGCCATAGAGATTAGACAAGGCTATGCTGCAGGGATTCGTTTAGTTAAATATGTTCTGGAATGCCCCACTCCATCTCCCCAGGGGAGACTGCAATTTCCATCCTTATGGAAAATAGTAAGATGGTTATGACTATCACATTGTTCTTCTGTTTGCAAAAGGGGTATTTCAAGACCAGAATTGTGTCTATCTATAACAAATTAGAGGGCAGCTAGATGACAAAGTAAATAGAGTTTCAGGCTTGGAATCAGGAAGATTTATCTTCCTGAATTCAATTCTGGCCTCAGACACTTATCAGCTGTGTGACCCTGGACAAGTCACTTAACCCTGTTCGCCTCAGCTTCCTCTTCTGTAAAATGAGCTGGAGAAAGAAAAGGCAGACCACTCCAGTATCTTTGCCAAGAACACCCCAGATAGGTTACAAAGAGTTGGACACAACTGAAAACTGAATAACAACAAAATTACCTATCAGATATTTTCAGTATAAGGATTTGATTCTTCAGATTGATCAATCAATAAACACTTATTAAGTGCTATCTGGCAGACATTGTGCTAAGCATTGGTGAGAAGTAGTCCCACTCTAGGCCCAGAGGGTAACAACAGTTAGTTTAATCTTGGCCCATTTAGCTCCCCTCCCACCAAATACATATTACATAAAAGATAATCATGGATAGCAGGAAAATGAAAAAGCAGTGAAACAATAACTAGGAAAATTATTATTTAGATTAGTTTAGACAATAAAACACATAGGAATGAAGAGGCTCTATGACTCAAGAGCAAAATGAAGTCTCAGCACAACTGAGGAGAGGACAATCTCACCCAAGAAGTCAGCTCTTAGTAGTATCTGGGCATATAGGCACTAGGATTTGTTGGGATGCCAGCTTTTTCCAAGTACCTATGGCTCTGAGGACCCCGTTAGCCATTTACAGTTTGTTCCATGCTCCTTTTTCTCCTAGCTTTTCACTCCACTTTTCTTCTCTCCATTGTGTCTCAGCCAGTCTGGAATCATATCTTTTTCCAAGTATGCAGGATGTAGCATCACATGGTGTCTTTCATGGAACCAACCTGGGTAGGGTACTATACCACTATTACCCTTGGTTGCCATATCTCATCAATTGGCAAGGACATTAAATGTTTCCTGGGTCAGATGGTTTCTAGCCTTATTGGTTTCCTTATTGTGGTTATTGATTTTCATTAGTTAGATTTTCTTAGGAAATGATGACTTTCAATCAATGTATAGTCTTTTATCCATTTCCTATTTTTTTTTAAGCTGTCAACAGCTTGTTTAATTAGGTCAGGCTGCTGGAATTTCTTCATTTATACAACATAATTTCTCACCATTACCACTGCTACTATGACTCTACTTAGAATCTTTGTAATTCTGATTCTTTATTGTCTACCACTTAGGTTGGAAATCTCCCCACTACCTCATATTCATCCATATTATCCACATTCCGCCCATGTCCTTATCCCACTCCACCCTTTCATTATGCTTTCTATAACTTCTATTCTATTGTCAGTAAATTAGCCTTTAATATTAGATCTCTGCCTTCTCCCTGGAAATTACTTTGTATTTGTATTTAACTTTATGTATACATGTTATTTCTCCCCAATAGAATATAAGCTTCTTAAGGGAACCATCTGTTTTGTGTTTGTCTTTGTATTTCTAGTGCTTAACACAGTGCCTGGCACATATTATATACTTAATAAATACTTTTTTAATTGAATAGATTCATAACTGTCAGAAATCAGAGGCACTGTGTCTTTAGTTGTAGTGACTTTTTCAGGGTAGAAGAAAGTCTATATAAACACACACATACACACACAAACACACAAACTAAAACTTTCAGAAATTAACCATTATCAAATGCAACATCCACATGTTTATTCTCTACCCTATCTTACCTCACACTGCCCATGCAGGTCAGAGGTTAGCTGGGCAATATTTACCCCTGAGACAAGAAAAACAACACATAGCTAGAAGAGATTGTCTCCTTTACTTAGACACTTTAAATTTTCCACTCTTGCTTTTTCTCCATGCAGACTAGAGTTAAAAGATCAATAAATATTTTTGTTGTTATAGTCGAAAGTAAGTAATGTATCCTCAAGAAGCCAATACTTGATCTTCAGTAAGTAGGTATTACATAATGCAATATCTTATAATACCAGTCTTTAAATGTATTTTGATGGACCAACAGAACTTTAGGATATACAGGAAGTACTTCACTCCTATCACCTTCTGGTTGATTTTCTTTGGACCTCTTACTGTCTTGGGCATTAAGTGTTTAGGAGGCTGCTTTCAGAGTAATTACATACCCTCAGGGTAGCAAGGAGCCATCAGCAGAAAAAATTCTGTTAATTTCCTCTGAAATTTTCTTGTAATCTATGCAAACATATGGTTCTCCAGAATCCAAGAGATAGTTCTCTGAACTTTCTTTATTATACTGGATTAAAATGAGAAAGAAGAATCTGTAATCATTGCCATCTCCATTCTTACTTGAAAAACTGCCTAATAAAAATCATTCTTTGGAGAATATAGAATTATAACCCTTCAATCTTGCAATGTATCTAAACAACTGAAACATCTGAAGGAAGCAGCTAACTTTTTTTTTGTTGTTGTTTCTAACTTATGTAGGGTGGGGTTTTGTTTTTGTTTTGTTTTGGATAATGGAATGTTATATTTTGGGGCTGGGAAAGGAAAGGGGGGTGGAGGAAGGGGAAAAGGGAACTGGTACAGAAATTACACTAAATTTCATCCAGACCTGAATATTAGAGAGACCTAAATTTGAGTATAATATTAGGCTATTTGTTCTCTTGGGACTATTTTGCTCTCCTCCCAACTCCCAGCTCATAACAGTGCCTGGCCCAGCGTGGATATTTAATAAGTGCTTGTTGAATGATTGATAAAGATTGGTGGCACTAGAGATCATTAGAATTATCTTCATTCCTTGATACATCAGCACCTAAGCATTAAGCTGAAACCAGGAGCCAGAAAATTAGCATCATCACACACTAAAATCACCCTTATGTCTTCATCATATTTATAGATGCCTGAATGCTAATAGCTACAGTTTTCCTCAACTTTGATGAATTTCCTTTAAGGAAGTTTGATTCCTGTATTAGTCTGTAGATTTCTGGAATCAATTTTTCTTAAATTCCGGCCTTTTAATTTTCTTAATTTTAGGTATTACCTTCCTCCCTGAGGGGCTTTCCATTGCATAACTCTCACTTAAGAAACTAATAAATTCATTTTCTGTTACATTTGACTCAGAAGTTAGTTCCAGATCTGATCAATAATTAATATGAGTAATCTTCCATCTTCTTTATTTTTTTTTTTTACACATAGAGGCAGACTATTATTCTATGAGCTCCTTGTTAACTGGTTCACTGTTGAGTAAATGTGATTGGTCAAAACACTACCCATTGAGCCTGAGATAACAGTGGTACCTTGTACATGTTCCTTTTTCCATTCTTCTAATTTGATGTTGGTATTTGACCTTTGTTTCTACTAGTTGATGATCTGATTTCACCCAGACAGCTAATGTGGAAATGATTCCTATATCAGTAATAAGATGTTTGCCATGTCCAGCACTTTCTTACTATCTTTTTGAAGAAAATATTCAGGACATGCAGGCATGAAACTTCTTAGTCTATAAATCTTATTTTTTTTCACTATTGTTCACATCCCATGCTCACATTCGTTTTGAAGTCACCAAGTAACGAGAGAGAGAGATTTGTAGGTTGAGTGCTTTGTAGAGCACATTTACTCTTTCATCTTCTGCAATAGATATTGACACATAAGCTGCAATTGTTTTCATAGTGGCCTTTCCACTTATTTGAGGTGACCAAAAGTATCATGTCATGGGTTTCTCTTTGCCTTTAAGTGCTCAATGAAACAAATTCTACCGTGCATTTAGTTTCAATTTCTTTATTGTCTTCTAGTTTTATTTATAATGAGAATGTTGATACAGATGTATTTGAGTTCTTTCATCAGCATGCCAACCTGTTCACTTTTGGACTAAGATCTCTCATCTGATATAGTAACAGTTAAACTAACTTTTAGAGACAGTGTCGAAGTTATGCTCTCCTTATTACTCACCACTTTATTTTCCATGAATCTACCTGGAAGTATGAGGAGTTTATGAAGAACTGATATTTTTTTATTTTGCTTTGTTTTAAGGGTCATTATGGCCAAATAATTCATCACCTAGTGGCTGACCTGCTGGAGATGAGCCTCCACATCTTTAGCTATACTGGATGTCAGTCAAGGTCATCTCCTTGTCACAACAAGGCATTGAAGGAGAACACTTTGGAGTCCTACTAGTATTCTGTATTAGTTTACTTTAAAGACTGTTCAAAAGTGAAACAGGATACCTTAGGAGATAAAGAATTCCTCCTTAAATGGAGGTTTTTAAGTAAAGACTGGATGAACACTTGTTAGTATTTTAATAGAGTTTCTTTGTCAGGTATAGGCTAGACTAGATGGCCATGGAGATCCCTTCCAACTCTGAAGTTCTATGATTGTGTGAAACTGTAGCATAATGAATATAATTAAATATTATTGCACCATAAGTAACTACAAATACAAGGAATTCACAGAAGCATGGGAAGGCTTGTTTGAAGTAAAGCAAATTTAAAAATATAGAATCAAGAAGACAATGATATAAATGAAAACATCACTAAAAGACAACTAAAATTAATTGGAACAAACAATCTTGTTCTGAAGAACAGAGGATGTAACATACTTTTCTTCTCTTTATAGAGAAGTAGAAGATTGGAGATAGGGTGTTCCTAAAGTCTGGACACATAGGCAAAAATGCATATTTTCACGAAACGAAATGAATGAAAATTTCAACAACATTTTATTTAATTGGAATGTTAACAGATAACATCTTCAATATTATTTCCATCATTTGTGATGTAAAGGTATTTAATGCGCTTCACAAGATTCATGTGATTTCCATGCAATAACCCCACATTGCTATCAATTTTAGCACATTCACTCTTTATGCATTCAAGTATGTTGCATCTGTGATTTTCATTGAGTACACCTTCTCCTTTAGCATACCCCAGAAAAGAAGTCTCTGAATAACACAGAGTCTTCGGTGAAATGGTTAATGAGATGTTAATGAGATTTTCTATGTGTCCAGATTTTAGGGACACCCTGTAGAATGTACCAAATGTCAGGCTTGTTGCTTTGTTAGTCGTTTTATTTTCTTTGTTACAAAGGACAGTTCAAAGGGGAAGGGAAGAAGAGGTTAAATGGGAAAAAGTACTGAAAAATTACTGTGGATTCTAAAAAAAAAATTCTAATTGTAATTGTGTTTCTAACCCTAACTTGAGTGTGGTGCCTGACATACATACATACATACATACATACATACATATATATATATATATATATATATATAATGGATGTTTAATAATTGCTTGCTTGATTAAGACATTTATAATAGCTATTCTTAACTAGGGTAATTACTGTACTCTTTCCTTCTCTATCTTTGTTTATCTCTCAAAGACTTTTAGGAATCATGAGCAAACATATATATATGTTAAATTTTGTATTTATTGAACAAAGTTTTACATTGCCTGTAGTAATGCTTTCTTTTGTTCTTTATCTCCTGTACATGATTCTTCAAGTTGTTTAAAGATACCTGTTCCAAATGCTATGTGCTGCAAAAATATTATATACTTACTTTTAAAAATGGTTACTGAAAGTAAAAGTTGCTTTGTACATATGTGGGCCCCTAATTGAGAGGTTTTTTTTTTTTCCTTCTGGTGAATCTGTGATCCATGATAGATGAATACCTCTTAGCCCTATATTAAAAAGATACCCTCATGAAGGGAACCTCTACCTAAATCTTAGGACCCTTTCCCTCCCCCCTCAATTCAAAAGCTTTCCTTTTTTTTTATATCAGTCTTTTGTTTTGCAAAATAATGTTTAGGTTTCTTTTTTTTTTTTTCCTTTCGATGTTTCCTGGTAAGCATGCTTAACAATTTCTTTTAATTCAGCTGAGCCTGACGAAATTTACACAATAGTGTTAATAAGAATTGGTTCACTGATGTGTAATGTTAGACTTTTTTTTTTAACATGTTAGTTTTGATTAACTTTTTCCCCTTTTTTTTATTCTTTGTTAGAAGGAATGCAGGGGGGAAAGAAGATAGCTACATTGGAAAATACAAGATATGAAAACAAAAGATATCAATAAAATGTTATTTTTGAAAATGGGTTCATTAAATCATAGCAAAGTACTGCCCAGCCTGCTTCTACCTTGCCTTCTTCATATTTCTTTCCAGTTCTCCCCTTCCCAAATTCTTTACCTGGCTGATCCACACTCTCTGTTGAAAAGACTTCCACTTTCCTGCTGCTTTGCTTTTGTCTATTATAACTCTCCCACCCACCTGAAATGTCATTTCCCCTCCTTAACCAAACTCTCTACCCATCTCTCAAAATGAATGCCTCAGATACCTATTCTTAGGCAAAGGCTTTCCTAGGATGAAGTGACTTTTCCTTTCTCCAACCTCTTATAGATAAAGCATTTATCAAAACCCTACTATGTGCCAATTAGAACAACTATTAGCCATATAATGCATTTGGCAATTAATCTTGTACTGTTTTATAGCTCTATTCTATTGTTGCCCTTAATCGTTGTTTACTCTTTTTTTGTTGTTATTTCACTTTTTACTTTTTTGTCTTTTAATTAGGTTGTAAGTCACTTAAGAACAGGGAACATGAAGGCTTCTTTGTATCCCCCATGGCACCTAGCACACTTCTATATACACAGGAAATGAAAATGTGTGGATTAAATTGATTTATGGAAGATTAACTACATCTCAGGTATTAACTAAATATAACTTTTAAAAGAAAAGACAATATGAAATGAGATGGCAGATTTTTATAATTAATGTCTGCAGCAATTAATTTGGGGAAAATCATTTTGCAAGGAACTGAAGAATAGCAAGATGCTAAATTAATGGCCTACACAAGTTGGTCAAAAGAAAAAATGCCAAATTTAATTTGTTTTAGAAAACAACTGACCATGCATATGGAGGGAAGTGGTAGATTTACTATACTTTAACTTTTAACATGTCTGATACATTCATTAAAAATAAGTGAAATTGATCCAACAATGTACGTTGTCCATTGTGTACAAATAGGATGTTTGTGAGTCAGATGTGACCTTTCATTTGCTTTCGTTGTAGCAGTGCCATATTTGCATTGATCCTCTATAGCCTCTCACCCAGTCCTTTTCATGACCTAGGATTAGCAGTACGGTTGTGATCATAAAACTAGCAATGCTAACAAGTTCCTAGTATAGTGATACCCCAGAATAACTGGAATGTAGAGCAAATTGTCTTCAAATTTATATTTACAAAGCCAAGGTTAGAGCAGTTGTAATATGATATTAGGGGGAAAATCAAGTGGAATTCTTCATTTTCATTCTGAACTCAATTGTCAAGATTTTCTGTTAAGCGCTCTGTTAGGAGAGAATATTCTTGTAAAGTCTGTAGACAGGCATCACCTCTCACTTTTACAGGGTAGAATTAAAGCATGTCACTTACTCGCCAAGTCTGAAGGAAGGACAAGATATGGTTGGTTCAAACTTAAATAAAAGGTATTTGTTTTTAAACACTGAAGCAACAGTTTGACTGTTATGTCAGTTAAGTTCACAAAACACTTTATTAGGAAGGTCATAACTTCTTCACTGGATATTTTCCAGACATTATTAGAATAAAGGCTAGAAAGGTTTGGTTTACATATTTGAATTCTCCCTAATTGTGAGACTTAGTAAATCTTATAACACTGTGATTTTGAGATCTCTTCTAGACTTGGCTTTCAAAATATTCTATGTAGCTTAATTCTCTTTACAGTAGTATCTTATTTCTTGTCAGTTTGTCTACAGAGGTGTGTATGTGTTTTCATGTTTAAGTGCTTTATTCCAATGTAAGTTTCCTATGCCTTTGATTTTTGATAAAGAAAGTGTTGCCTTTCATTTATTTAAAAGACTAAACAAAACAGGTATCAATCACTCCTCTGGCTCCAGAGGAAAAACTGTAGGTCCCAACTTATGCTACTAAAGATAGAAGTTTTCCTACCACCTTGACCTTAAAAGAGCCAGCCTAGAAGAAAAGAGAGCCAGCTATAGAGAGGAGAGGGGTACAGCCAACTGGAGAGAAACCAAAGAAATGTCTTAGAGACAGCACAAGGTCAGTGGAAGAAAGCAGTGTGACTTCAGTGTGCTATACAAAGAGCCTTCCATTGAAATCAGCAGATCTAAGCTGGCTTTGTAAATCCTCACCGAGTCAAATGCCAGGATTACCAATGTCAACGACAAATGAGGAAAAGGTTTAGGATAGAAAGCAGTGGTGTGCCCTTATACACTAATAGGAGAGATGAAATATTAGTTTTGATTTCAAGTATATGCTTCAAATAAGAAGTTATAGATTGTTTACTGTTGTATAAATGAGGATTTTGGCTGTCAGTCCCCAAAAGGTGAGACTTTTAAAATTAATCGCAAGTAAAATATTAGCCAACTGTCTATAGTTCTAGAAAATTTGGCATGTGGTGTGCCATAAAAGCACCTTTGTAAGTCATTGAGCTGTAAAATAATTGAACAAGGGGATTTTGTTGCTAAACTTTGTTGCTTCATTGAACAATGCAGCAGCACGTGTAGCTTTTCTCTCAGATTTATTTCCTTGTATGTTTCCTTTTTAACAGGCAATAAAAACTATATAACCTAACTTGCCTCGGCTTCCAGAAAGCTCAAAGCCACATTCAGTGTTTAGCTGCAGTAACTAACTCATTCCAGGTGTCTGACATACCTATCTTTGCTTTTTTGGATGGTTTTTTGTCCTGTTGTGTTTTTGTTTTGAAATTTACTCATTTCATATGTTTTGACTCTACTTGTTATCTGAAATCCTTTTGGAAGTAGGTGAGAGTTATAAATCATAAATGAATGAGTCAAGCAAAGAAACAAACAAACAGAACAGACACCTTAGATATCATAGGCAGTGCTAAAGCTAGTAATGAAATGCTGCTCAATGTTTGCTTAGACATCAAAATGTACTGGGAAGTTATCAGCAAACAGGCTGACATTTCAGTCGATCTGTGATCTCTTCCAGGTGGGCAGTTCTTGCAACAATGCAGATTAGAACCACCTGCATGCAGCTCATCCCATACATCTCTTGTCCATATCCTCCCAGAAATCCTCTGTGAAGGATTTACCCAATTTCTGAAGGCCTTACTTTTAGCTTTTTGATATTCTGTGAATATCAAAGTGGCACTTTTGTTGTTTTGTTCCTCCTTGTTAAATGACCAGTCCATCTCTTTTTCTAATCATATATTTCCTAGATAATATCTTTAAGCCACTTTTGCCATGCAAGACAATATTGGTAATATACTGAAACCTACCTTTTTTCTCTGGCCCTTTGGATCGCCTGCAGTTTTGATTCTTCAGAGACTATTCTATGATTCATAGCTTTACAGCATCATCAGGAAAAAAGTGCTGTCGAAAAGAATTTTTTTTGCATATGTCAGGGAGAATCGTGGTATTATTAAGATTGCTGTATAATTTCCTAAATGCAATCCAGTGACTTTCTTCCCTCTATTCAATTCTGAGCCCACTGTCCATTAGCA
This sequence comes from Trichosurus vulpecula, assembly GCF_011100635.1. NCBI lineage: Eukaryota > Metazoa > Chordata > Mammalia > Diprotodontia > Phalangeridae > Trichosurus > Trichosurus vulpecula. Next base: position 93,567,250 of record NC_050577.1, on the reverse strand, counting down.
GCCTAAGATAAATGTACTGATGGCCTAATTCAATGGGTTACCCATCTAACTGCATTTTGTAGTCTAGACAATAAGCATTCATCATCCATTTGGTTTTTCCTGTGTTGAACTCATTTGAGCGGAACTCATTGAAGAGGCCCTGTCGTATTCTGGGACTTATATAATATCGTTCCAGAACAGGAACAGGAGGACCTTTCCGTGATGGAATCCTTCAGGTCAATGGTGAACACCTTTAGCATGCATACATCTCTGTATCTGATACCTTGCCTCATATTGGTAAGCAGATCACTGAACCAAGTTATCAGTTTGGTTTGATCTCTTCAAGGTATTATTTAAACATATGCACAGGAGGCCACTTTTAGAGGAGGATCTTTCAGACTGTATTTCAATATACCAAGTTATTAGTAAATAATAAGCACAGCAGGTTCTTGGATATATTCTCTGTGCCTTTCCATCATCATGGAACTGAGTGGTTTGCTGAAGAAAATAGTTTTTAAAAATTTGCCTATTCCCTTCTTATATTTTCATTAAGAGTGTCTTTGACTTATAGGTAGATCATTCTCATAAATATGTTACTGAACTTTTTGGCTCCGTAGCTCCAGGGTTTTGCTGTGTGCTGGAGTCAGAAAGACCCGGGTTCAAGTCCTGCCTCTCACGCATACCAGCTGGGTGACTTGTTGGTCATTGGGCAAGGATAACTCACATTTAGGGTACAGTAGTTAAATGTATGTATCTAGATAGTTTTAGTCCTGGAATTCTTAGCATACTCTGACTCCTTTTGTAGGATTACAGATTTAGTTTGGACAAATAAACAACACATAAATTAATAATACTAATGAACATCTATGGAGTGCTTACTGTGTACCAGGCACCGTGCTGAGTGCCACACAATGACTTTCTCATTCAATGCTCACAATGATCCTGTTAGGTGGGTGCTATTGTTACCCGCATCTTATAGGTGAGGGAACTGAGGTGGCTTGATTGGTTGTTGTCCTTCATTCTCGAAGTAGACTTAAATGATACCGCTATGTTGGAGTCAAGGTACGGTGTGTCCGGCTGCGGCTGATCAAGCCAATACGAGCTCAGAAGGCTTTACCACGGGTTGGGCACAAATAGTCCATGTAAACATTTGGAGCGGAGCTCTCTCTAAGTGTGCCCATCTCACATTGCTTTTGACCAATACTGCAGTTCTGCTTTGCTCATAGAGCGCAGCGCCTTCTTGAATGTGGGCGTGCCACGCTGGACAGTCCTTTGCCCGTGTCTCCCGTGTCTCCCAATTGATTCCAAAGTTCTGCAGAGAGACCTTGAGAGTGTCCTTGTCTTGCTTCTTCTGACTGTCATGTGAGTGCCTGCCTTGCATGAGTTATCTATAAAATAGTCTTTTAGGCCAGGGTACCTTTGGCATTCAAACAGCACGGCCAGCCCATCAGAGTTGTGCTTTCTGTAGCAGAGTTTGAGTGCTTGGCAGTTTAGCTTGAGAAAGGACCTCAGTGTCTGGTACCTTATCTTGCCAGGTGATCTTCAGAATCTTCCTAAGACAATTCAAATGGAAGCGATTCAGTTTCCTGGCATGGCGCTGGTAGACTGTCCAGGTTTCACAGGCATACAACAATGAGGTCAGCACCACAGTTCTGTAGACCTTCTGTTTGGTAGTCAGTCTAATACCTCTTCTGTCCCACACTTTCCTTCAGAACCTCAAAAAGGCTACGAGCCAAGACTAAAGTGGAGGGAGAGTTGGTGCGTGATTTTTTTGTTCACAGATGATTGTGCATTCAATGCAGCCTCTGAAGCTGAGATGCAACAAAGTATGGATCGATTCTCTGTTGCTGTGCTAATTTTGGCCTAAATTAATGAACACCAAGAAAACACAGTTTCGTCACCAGCCAGCACCACATCATCCATATGTGGAACCATTGGTTACAGCAAACGGAGGAATTTTGAATACCGTGGATAAGTTCAGTTCCCTTGGCAGTATACTTTCCAGGGACGACGAGGCTGACACACTGATGGCTGGAAACTGAGGGAAACATAGGTTAAATGACTTGGCCATGGTCACACACCACATCTGAACTCAGGTTTTCCTGACCCCAGCACTGGCACTCTTATTTCATTGCTCAACCTCATTTCAGAGGTCATCTCGTCCAGCGCTTTCATTAGACAGATGAGGAAACTGGAATTTAACCGGGAAGGTTAAGTCACTTGCCCTGGGTCATACAGATAGTAAGTGGAGAAGCAGGCTTTGAACCCAGATCCTCTGACTCTGGGGTCAGTGTTCTTTCTACTGTTTTCTTTTTCATGCTGCCTTCTTGAGGTTTAGGGATTGGGAATGGGCAGGACTGTATTTTCTCTTTGTTTTTTGAGTTGCAAAGATTTTTTGCCTAGTGGCCAACTTTTTATTTAGCTTGGTTTGGTCCTTATACAAGAGAGAATTTGTCACTAGGAACATTTCCAGCTTAGTAGAACTTGCTAGATAGAGCCTGTGTTCTAGTATCAGTCCTTGAGATCGTAGCATTGCTTCCACATTGCAATTCGTCATTCAGAATAGGACTTTTGTGGGCATCAGGACTAAATCGACTCAAGAAACATTTATTGAATACTTAGTATATATAAGGCATTGTACTAGGTACTGCATGTCTGAGGGAAAAAAATAGTCCCTGCCCTCAAGCAGTTCATAGTCTACTGGATGTACACAACATGAAATACAAAGTTATTCTAGGAACCTGGGAACAATAACTAATGGGAGCCTGAGGAGAAGCCTTGTGTAGGGGGTAGTGCCTGATCTGAGCCTTGAAAGAAGCTAAGGATTCTGAGATACAGGAGGGAGAAGGGAGTTCATACCCTGCTTGGGAGACAGCCCTATGGAAAATCATGGGGATGCTAGGCGGAATGCTTTGTTCAGGGAACAGCTAGCTAGGCCACTTTATCTGGACTATAATGACTGTGAAAGGGAATTAATGTGAAATAAGTATGGAAAGCTAGGTTGGAGCCATGTTGTGGAGGGCTAATGTTGGAGAGTAGAAATTACTATATTGTGCCCATATTGTTGGGCATGTTCTCAACCAAATAGTTTATTTTTTTAACAGATGGCTGATGTCCTCATTAGGGCCTATTGTTTGTTAAGCCTGTTGTTCATTGACATTGAGAAATTATAACCATAACATATCCAATATGGAGAACTGGGCAATCTAGCTAGCAGTTAGTAGCAGGAATGATAACACAGTATTAGACCATTAAATTCTGTAAATTTCAGGAGTATTCATTCTTAGAATTTGTACCTTAATTTATTAATTTCTTAAGTTTTGAATTTGATTAAAATACACTGTCACTTCATAATTTTACATTTGCAGTTTTAGCATCTGAGAGGCTGCTTCCTCCCCATCCCAACCTTCCAGGTACATTTACTGAAATTAGAGTAGATTATTATAATGTGGCTTTTGTGGCTACTTTCAAGCCCTCAGAACTTCAACATGCATGTTTTACCAGAAATCTGCTGGATTTTTTCTTCACTGTTTCTCTTTTGTAAATGTAAGAGAAGGAAGAGGTGATTATTCTCTTACCCCTAACACGAACCACAACCCCTGCCTTAGTTGATGTAGTCATAGAATATAGTCATACTGTTGAGATTTCAACAAGGAAAAATGTCCTATCATCCCTTTATGAGATAGTTGATTCTCTCTGATTGAGTCAAGAAAGGAGAGATATGATTGGTTGATGAAATGCATTAGCTACAACTCTGAAGGCTTTAACTACTTAAACCCTGGATTAAGTTCAGCAGTTTGAGAGTGAGAGCAAACCAGAGCTACCTGTGGGGACCTTGAGACACCTGTGAAAGGAAGAACTAAATTCTCCTTCTCTCTCTCTCCTTGCATCTTGGCCATATAACTTTGAAGGGGGAGCTTCTGGACCATCTTCAGACACCACATCTAGCAGGGGGCAAAGACATATTCTCCAGACAGATAGGAATACAGAGAGACAGACAGACAGACAGACAGACACTCAAGGGAGTTAACAGTTTCAAAGAATGTGATCACTGTCAGCAGAGAGGAGAGTTAGACTATAGATAGAAGCAGCCCCTGAGAACTTGTATGAGCCCCCCAGAAATGCTGCACCCAAGGCCTCTGAAGAGAGGAAGGATTCCCAGATCCTGCAGTATCAGGAGTTGTGATCTGCATTTGCCACATGTGTGCTGCTTGTGTGTCTCACTGCTATTGAACTCAAGCTTTTAGCTCACACTTTCCATGGATGACGTCTACATTTGTGGAAGTGCCCCCCAGGTTTGGGGGTGACGTGTGTGGATGAACAGAATATTTTGTAACTACTTTTATACTGGGCTAAGAGCCAATTAAGTTTACTGACTTATTGTGAATGGAAAACTCCCTGGTAGTGGCTTAGGAGTGCAGACCCAAAGGTTTAGTCTTTGAACTTGAGGTGTTTAGCAGCCACCCTCTGCAACCCAATTGGAGAACTGGGGGAGTAGTCTAAAGGAGGGGTGCTACATGAAAATAGAACTATTTGAAACAAGCTTATAAATATTAAACAGCCAAATAGGTGATTTTGTATAACAGAAGCTGTTTAAAAAAATGAACCTTTAAATATAATTCAGTACCTTTTTCACTAATCGTTAATCATTATCAATCAGCACTTAATTAACTCCAGGCTTGTATTATAATGCAATGTAACTCCAGATTTTTATTGTGATGCTCCTTTCTAACTTCCTCTAAACCATATCTTACAGTCAAATCTTCCTGAGACTTCAGGCCAACTTAATATTAAAAATACTTGCATCTGCTGTCCTCAGCTTCTGGCAGTTCTTCTGGCTGTTCTTCCCCAGTCTTTCTTTTCATCAGCCACCAGAGGTATATTTGTTTCTCAGCCATAAGAAGAGACAGATAGCTTCTCCGGTCTACTTTCCTACTCCTTTTGCTCCTCCCCACTTTCCCTTCCTATGCCGTAGATTGAAGAAAAAGAAAATCCATGAAGAGTATCTCTGCGACTAGCATAATACCCACTCCTTTTTCTCTAGCAAGAAAGTATTCATTTTCTACTTTGCTTATTAACTGGTGCCCATGCCAGGGTGCTCCTGCCAACATTCCTTATCTGCTCTCTAATTATCATTTATTCCAGGGCCTGAGGTGATAATAGTTTTGGGGAAACAGATAAGTGACAGAATACTGCTGAGAATCACCCCCTTTCGCCCACCCCATCAGGTGTCTGGGCTCTGATGGGTGTCATTTTTTCCCACTACCCAAGAGTCTTAGAGTTAATATATCGGCCCTGGTAAAAATCTTGGGAAAGGATGGTGGAGGGCAGAGGCAGAGATTTGAATGTTGGTCACAAAGTCCTGTCAAAGTCTGTATGTGACTGCACCCAGTTTGGGTGTTCTCTCCTTCCTCTGGTTTCCCCTTGAGGATTGTGACTGTACTTTCTTCCTTCCTTGGGGTAGAGAGTTTGGCTGGGGTGGAGGGTGGTGGTAGTAGTATGGATATACTTAGCTGTTGCTGGGTGAAGGTGAGTCATTGAATGGCCCCTTTGGGATAATAGCAACTGATGTTGGGAATCAGGACTCTAGGCCTAATTTCAAAGTCCACCTAGGAGTTCTTGGCCTCCTCAATGGTTACTGGGATTTGTGTTTCTATATGCCATCTGGTCCATGCTGAGAGCCTTGGCTAGACAGCTGGATCTGACTGGGAACTAGAGGAGCCAATAGGGAACCAGAGTGTGGAGTGCTAAGTCTGGATAGTGTGCAGGAGTAGTTCTCAAAAATCTCAGTGACTGTGGCAAAGGTTCAGAGACAATTTTAACCCCTGGTACTTCCCCCCCACCCCGGCTTCCCCTGCTTTCTAGTGCAATGCCTGCCCCCAAGAGTGGTCCTGTGATATACCTTCCTTATCCCCTTCATTACTTATATAAGGAAGTGGTATGAAATTGTTCCCTAAGCACATCCAAAGGAATGAGAGGGTGAGCAGGAGGTTTCAAGGTGGTTATTTTATTTGGAATTTTACTTTACAATGTTAAGTAAATCATGTGGCCACAGGAGAATTGCTTGTGAATCATCAGTATAGAGAGTGGACAGAGTAGATTTCCTAGAGGCAGAAGAGGGGCTTCTGCTTTAAAGATGGCCATATATTAATAATCCTGAACCCCATTTCACATGATGCCCTAGATTCATTCAGAGCTTGGCTCATCCAGAATTTCTTCTTTCCCCAACTCTTTGAAACCAAGTTGGTTGGAGGATTAGGACTGCTTGTGGGTGTGTACAGAGAGGATCTTTTGCATAGACATCAAGGCATAACAACAGATGTGTAAAATTATAAACTACACTCCCTTACTTTTTTTCCCCATAGGCTTACAGAGGCAGGTTACCTGCCAGTCTGAGTTGGTTTCATGAGTGCAGTGCCCCAGATGTCACCTGAGTCATCCAGTAAATATTTGCTTCCACTGTACCGTTGTCATACATAAAAAAGAAAAGAAACAGCCCTATCTGACTGTTCCCCTGGGCATATCCAGAAGTAACATTAATAGCTAGCATTTATAAAGTGATTTAAGGTTTACAAAGAGCTTTACAAATATCATCTCATTTTATCCTCACAACGTCCCTGGGAGGTAAGTACTATTATTTCCCTATTTTACAGATGAAGAAACTGAGGCAAAGAGAGATTAAGTGACTTGCCTGGGATCACACAGCTAGGATGAGGGTGAGGCTGGATTGAGCGCCGACTAAACTGGACCTATTCCTCTCAGCACTGTGGCGCCCCCTAGCGCCCCCTGGCTAGGCACAACTTGAATCTCTATACTATAAGGATAGGACTGAAATTGTTCGGTTATGTCCCACTCTTCTTCACATTTGGAGTGTTCTTGGAAAAGATACTGCAGTGGTTTGCCATTTCCTTCTCCAGTTCATTTTACAGATGAGGAAACTGAGGCAAACAGGGTTAAGGGACAGCTAGTAAGTGTCTAAGGTCAAATTTGAACTCAGGAAGAGGAGTCTTCCTGACTCCAAGTCCAGCTTCTATCCACTGTGTCACCTAGTGTGCCTTGTTTAGTCACCCTGTTTAGCCCTGACTCGTTTACGTAGTGACAATATAGCTCGTATGTTCACTAGGTATGAACTATGGCCGGATCTCCTTAGGTGTGACAGGAAATCTGTTCAGATTTGCTGAGAGACTAGTTCGTGCCTTCTGGAACCAGCATAAAAACCAGTTAAAATCAAAATCTGAGTATCTGGTGGTGGGGAGAGAGAGAGCTGCCCTGAAAAGGAATCGCCTTGGCCATGTTCACCTATACACTTCCTTGGTTAGAATAAGATCTTGTGAGCTCTGAAGAGTCCACAGGATTTTAAACCAGCACCCTAAGCAGTGTCCCTAGAACAGCTGGTGTCAGTATCTGCACTCAGAGCCAAATACAGACTTCTTAAGATGAGTAAAGTGGAATCCAAGCTCCCCCAAGAGCCCTGAAGAAAAGCCTCACCATATAGCCTTGAAGGGAACTTTATATTCCAGCAGATCAGGAGTTGTGAGTTTATTCCTTTGCTTCATACGCCCTCTAAACTTGAGCCCCGTTCCCTTGGACTCTATGTCTTATTGGAAGCGTGGGTCACAGACTTCTAGGGGAGTATTTTATACCAGCTATTACCAAAACACTTTAGTAATTGCCTCTTTCTAAAAGCTAATTGAGACCAGATGGCTAATTGATATCAACCAATAATCATGAGTGTGTGAAGTGAGAATGAGGACAGAGTCAAAGATAATTCAAAGATTTTGAGTCTGGGTGACTAGGAACAGGTTTATGATGAGTTCAGTTTGGGACATATTGAATTTGAGATGTGGGCAGGAAGTCCAGGTGTAGCCATCTGGCAAGTGGTTGGCGATATAGGACTGGATTATTATAATCATCTGCTTAGAGACACTAATTGAAGCCCTGGGAGTAGATAAGATCGTTGAGGGAGAGAGTGCAGAGGAAGATCTCTCCTTGGGACTCACCTACACTTAGAGGTTGGGAGGAGGAAGATGAACCAAAGGAGGAGATCAAAAGAGGAGAGGTTCTTTGGAATTCTATGATTGTTAGGAAATCTCAGTCTATAAAGTAGAACAGTCATTTCAATTCAGAATTACTGAGTCTGCATTTGTACTGGAACTTCATGACCCTGGCAGTAGAAAATAGAACTCATAGCTGCTTTCCAGAACTGACACGTCTTTTACTACATTCAGTTAGTCCACAGATTTTTGAGACAGGGTCAGGTTTAGAACCCAGTTTTTCCAATTCCAAATCTACCACTCTTTCTACTGTATTACACTGGCACTCCATTTTAGAATTTGAGATAAGGAGAGGAATGGTGGACATAGTCAGATATACACTCTGGATCAGAGGTTCCCAAACTTATTTGGCCTACTGCCCCATTTAAAAAAATTATTCAGTGTCCCCCTGGAAATCTACTTTCTTTAATCCTTTAACGGTTTTTTTAAAAAAAAATTTGTGCCCTTTCAAAAAACTATAAAATATTTTTTAAAATGACACATCTTAAATTTAACAATTTATTGTAAATGTGTGGGTTTTTTCTGCACTGAAATTTTGATGACGTGATATTTCATCATGTAGCCATATAGTATCATATCATAAACAAGTAATTACATGCACTTGCCAATACATGCTAGACTTCCCAAGAGTGAGAGAGACGCTCGCCTGCCAACACTTGCTTGCTAAGATATGTTGGTAGACTTGACTGCTAATCAGTTATAACTTGCATTTTGTGTGTTTATCTGGAAAATAATGCAATTGCTACCGCTTTAATTCTGTTACACAACAGATGAAACATGTACAGATGGTTTTTCAAAATTTTCTTCTCTTTCCTTATGCTTCCACTGATCCCTTATTTTTATTCAACACCCCCTAATTGCACCAGTGGCTACTATTTCATCCCCCTCTCCCTCCCCATAGTTCCAGTGCCCCCTAGGGGGTGGCATTGCCCACTTTGGGAAACTTTGCAGATATTGGGAGAACCTCAAAGAGTTTAAAAGAAATATAGATTGGATCCTATGGCCTAAAATTCTATAGGGAAAGTAATCCCAAGAAGGATGAGATACTCTCAACAACAAAGTTCTGATAACATAAATACAAAAAATTCCAGTGCGCAAGGAAAGGCAGAACTGTCTAAAGAGAACGATGCAAATTTAAAGGGAATTCATTGATCAAATTAGACTTCAGAAAGACATGTACAGACAATGAAAGCAATTAGGAATGAATATAAAAGTATTTCAGTACTGGCCTTGTTACTTGCTACCTGTGGGTCCTCAGACAAGTCACTTCATCTATGTGGACCTCAGTTTTCTCATCTGTAAAATGAAAGCATTGGAATAAATGATCTCTGAAGTCCCTTTAATGCTAAAGCTGTGATTATATGATGATCCTATGACATTCTTTCCAAAGTTTCCATTTTTTTTCTATTTGGGCATTGAGTAATCATTTATTAAGAGCTTATTAAGGCACTGTGCTAAGCAATGTGGATACCAAAAAAAAAAAAAAAAGGCAAAAACACTTCCTCTCCTAAAAGAGCTTGCATTCTAAAGGGAAATATGGAAATAACATGGAATAACAACACGGGAATAACTAGGTACATACAGGATATATCCAGAGTAGATGGAGAATTATCTGAGTGGGGATGGGCATTAGCAGTTGGGAAGAGTGGGAAAGAGCTACAGAAGCAGGGGTATGGGCTAAGTATTGAAGAAGTCAAGAAAAAAATAGAGATGGTCAGAATCAGGTCAAGCATAGCAGTTCTTCACAACGGTTTCTCTACCTTTTGAAAAAGGAAATTAGCATTCTTCATGTCTAATCGCCTTATTTTATAGACAAAGGAACCCCAGGCCCAGAGGGCTGAAGCGATCTACCTAAGGTCACATGACTTGTTAGTGGCAGCCATACCAATTCAATACACCTTGTAGCATGACATGATGCTTTCCTAGATAGTGGAGAAACGGCATACTCTGTTAACATGCCCGTGCTAGGGTAGGAGACAGGGATGGTACAAACTTAGAACTGAGGTTGAAGTTTCTTAAAGTCAAGGAATGAGGCAGCTAGGTGGCAAAGTGGATGGAGTGCACGCCTGGAATGAAGAAGACTTATCTTCCTAAGTTCAGATCTGATCTCAGACACTTGCTACTTGTGTGACTATGGGCAAGTCACTTAACCCTATTTGCCTCAGTTCCTTACTTGTAAAATGAATTGGAGAAGGAAAAGGCAAACTATTCCAGTATCTTTGCCAAGAAAACCTGAAATGAGGTCATGGAGCATCAGACTCTACCAGAGGTCAGGGGAAAATTGAGTATACTTAAATGCAGGTTATTTACATTAGATGTAATCTGATATTGGATGGAATGAGAATGGAAATAAAAGTGGTCTGTATACCTGAAACTGTAGGTTCTGGTTACTTGGGAAACACGTTTTAGACTCTTCCTAAATGATTCGGGATAAAATTTCAGAATGACAAGTGCGGTTAATATTTTTTAAAGTTAAAATAAATAAAAAGGAAATGAATTAATGATAAAGAGATCCCACCTGACCTGATAGCCTGAAATTCAAACACCCCCAAAATTCTTTCCCCAGTTTTTTATTTCTCAGCTTTTAAACATACTTGTCGGTGGGGATAATAGGAGAAAGGCCTTAATTTCACTAGTTTGTTCTAATTATTACAAATGTTCTGGTAAAAGCTATTTGACTGTCAATCTTGCGATATATTCTTACTTCTGGGTTTTTATTGAAATACCACATTTGGCCTCCCATCAATGGAACCAAAGTTGAAGAGCTTCAGTGCACACAGAGTTCAGATGACTCATTACTAGGCAAATTCTTCAGCCATTCTTAGTTTCTCTCTGATTAGTTTTAAATTTCCCTTCCCTCTTTGTCCTATATCCAAGTTGGACCTTTTTCTCTGCCACCAGCTGTATTAAGAAGCCATACTGGGAGAAGAAGCACATAGTGTAACTGGCTGTGAAGTCAGCCTGTGTAAGACAATATTCAAGTCCACAAACATCCTCTCCTTGCCCTCCCCGTCTCCACCAACACACGTGCACATACACAGTAGTTCCACTGTCTTTACATTCCCTATCATAAGTGCCTTCTGTTTAGGTTTTAGTAAGCCTGGAAGCCTTTAAATGGAACAGAGCAAAAACTCGTTGTGCTAGTTGACTGTCCAAAGAAGGTATGCTCTTTCCAAATAGTCGAAGACCTTGGTTATATAAAATTGGAAATGATATTTTAAAAGTATTTAAAAATATGTAGCTGTCGTCTTAATGATCTGAGGGTGGTGTAGTGAAAAGAAAAGAACAGAAAGCTAGGAGTGAAAAGACCTGGGGCAGGGGTAGAAGTGAGCAGGCATCACTGTGTCCTAGGAAAAACAGTACGCTTAGAGTCAGGAAACCTGGGATCTAATCCTGGCTCCGTCATAAGTGCCATTAGGCAAATCACTTTGTGAGCCCCACTTTCCTTAAGTGTAAGGTGAGGGTGTTAGAGTGGCTGATCTCTAAGGTCCTTTCCAGCTCTAATATTCTGTGGTCATGGTCATAAACAAGGTGGGGGATATTGGATAAGTCCCCTCACTGGCTATCTCAGTTTCTTCACCAGGAAAACGGGGATAATCCCTGAACTGCCTGCCTCCTGGCTTGTTGGAAGCAAGGATGGTGTGAAAGAAAGTGTTCTGAAAAAAATAAAGTGACATTCAAATTGAAGAGCAGCACCCCAAGATGGCACTCACAGGTTGCAGGTTGGGTGCCCTTACGCCTGGGTGTCCTCCATCAAATTCCATCAATAGTGCACCTACCTTTAAGAGCCAGATGATACAAAGAGCTCAGAGCACAGGCAGTTGTTAAGATAGTGTAATAAGTACAATAGCTACAAAACATTCTCCCCATGAACCTGGGGCGTGCTCTCCCACAAATTCACACAATGTCTGTTGATGGAATGAGTGGGCAGAGTACACTGGAAGTGAGGTGGAAACACCCGTGGTTAAAGCAACAGTGCTATGGCACTGTAGGGCCCCAGGGCTCTTTCTGATCTTGTGGGGTCTTCATGCGGCTTCCCCTTGGGTTTAGCATCTCTGGGAGACAGGTCTCTCAGCTGGGCTCCACAGACCTGTCCTCTCCACAGCCCACAAAGCTAATTCTCTTCTTCTATAACTGATTCTCTCCCCGATGCCAATGGTCACATGCCTTGTAGCCATCTCCTTTGCTCCTTGGGACTGTTCCCTGTAGGGTGCAGTGTCTTCTGTAGATGCCACCTGCTAGGACTAGCTCTCTCTAGAATGCTCTGCTGATGGGAGTCATGTTCCTCTTTCCCTCTGACTTCAGAGTTGCCTATAGTGTCTTCTACTGGTCAAGCAGTGCCATTGTAAGACACCATTATTTATGAGACGAAAGGAAAAGAGAGAAATCCCTGTCCCCGCTGTTGCCCTCTGATAGAGGCACAGAGGTCACCACCCACAAAGCTGCTTCCTGCTTCCATCCAATCTTGGGGCTGACAAGATTGCTTTTTAAGACCACTGGGAGAATTACTAATCGTTTGGCCAGCCAATGGCAAGGTAACCCTCTAATTCCATTGGAGAAAATTCCTTTACGTTTGGGAAAGGGGTAACAGTGCACACATATCCTTATACTTTGTTTAACACATTCTAACCTCATCTCTCTTACCTGTTCTCCTGTGTGATTTCATCGCAGCTGAGCTGAGCATGGGAAGAGGACTTCCTAGGCCCGTTAGATCTTAGTAAGCATTTTAGTAGAAACCTGCCAGAATTTATGTTCAGTCATATGATTTGGGGTTACCTTCTTGCCATGACGTGGCGTCAGAATGAAACTGGAGTGGGGTTAATATCTAACTTGGTGTAGTGGTTTTTGCCCATGTTGTCCGAAAGGAAATTTGCCATAGCCTGAGTCTCCAGTCCTAGCCTTACCCACAGGATCATTCCAAACCTTTTCTTCTACCTTAAAATCCCCAATCCTAACCCTGCCCCTGGCAATTTCAGCCGATGAGCTGAAACATCACGGGGCAGTTGAGCAGTGCAGTGGATAGAACCCTGGATCTACAGTCAGGGAAACCTGAGGTCAAATCCAGCCTCTGTCACCAGCTAGTTTGTCCTGGACAAATCACGTCACTTCTGTCTGACTCTTTCCTCATCTGTAAAATGTTAGCTTTTATTATTATGAGCCTTCTCCTCTTTTACTGAGATCAAAGTCATCCCTCAACCTTCTTTTCAAAGTTGGCTTTTTTTTTGTTTGTTTTCACCCACTCTATCTTCTTTCTCTTCTGTCCAAGGTTTAGATCTTTACCTGTCCACTTGAACTCATCTCCTTTTCGCACCTTTGGGACCTGGCTTCATCAAGGCCCTTGCCTGATCAATGTCTCTCCTCCTTCTTGTAACTTCATTCTGTCTCCATGATCTCTTTTCCTTCCATGATAGGTATGTTCACACAACTATACCATTTTAAAAACGTCCGTCCTCACTAAAAGTACTAAATAAATAATAATAATAAAAAGTTAAAAAAAATCCGTTCTTGACTCTGCAGCTCCCTCAAGCCACTGTCCAGTACTCCTTCCTTTCACTCCCCGGTGTTTTGTGAGAGTACTAGACCCTGAGACGGCTATGCTGCCTCCACCTCCTTCCTCTTCACTCATTTCTCAACCCTTTGTAACCTGGCTCCTTTTACCACCGTTTTACTGAATCTCTCTTCTTGAAGGCACCAACCATATCCAACAGCCCTTTTTCATTCTTTGTTCCCTTTCACCTGTCATAGTATTTGACATGATGGATCAGAACCTCCCGAATATCATCTGCTCTTTTGGCTTCCGTGACGCTGTAGTCTCCTGGTTCCCTTTTGACCTCCCTGACTGCTTTCCTACCCCTCCCCCTATATCCTCTGCCTCCTCCTATCCCCTTGTTGTGGATACTCCCCAAAGTTATGATCTTAGCCTCTCTACTTGTCCCTTTGTGATCTCGTCTGCTCTCCTCTTATAGCTGTAGCTAATTCCTCTACGTGGATGATTTCCGAACTGATATCTCTAGTTCTAACCTTCTCCCAAAGCTCCAGGCCTTCGTTTCCAGCTGTCTCCTGGACACATCTACCCGAGGGTCCCGCTGGCGCCTCATTCTCAGCACATCTTGAGACAAAGCTCCTCATCTTTCCTCTTCTTGCCTATTTCTGTGGATCGTGTCATTTACTCAGGTGCCCAGGCTTAGAACTTCGGAATCATTTTTGACTCTTACTTCATCCCTCACATCCAGCCGTCAAAGCCTGTCAATTCTATGCCTGACATGTTTCTTAAATCTCTCCCCTTTCTCTATTGCCATGGCAACAATAGGGTTTTCTTGGCAAACATACTGGAACGTTTGCCATTTCTTTCTCCAGCTTACTTTACAGATGAGGAAACTGAGGCAAACAGGGTTAAGTGACTTGTCCAGGGTAGCACAGCAACGAAGTGTCTGAGGCCACATTTGACTCCAGGCCCAGTGCTCTGTGCACTATGGCGCCATCTAGCTGCCTAGACTATTACAATACCTCCTAACGAATCTTTCCAGCTCTATGCAGTACTGCCGGATTAATTTTCCTAATGCATAATTCTATCCTGTTACCCTTCTATTTAAAAGCATTTAATATTTTCAATCTGTCTACTGAATAAGGTCCAAATGCTAATAGACTGACTTTTGAAGTTGTCCATCATTTGGCTCCAGCTGATTTTTTTAGTCTTCTCCTCCCTGACTTCCTTACACATAGGCTCAGTCTCAGCAAAACTAGACTATTTGCCACACACGCAACACGTCCAATGCTTTCCCACCTACTTATCTTTGCTCATTCCCTTACCTCACCTGGTAAGTTGTCCTTACTCCTATTTCTTCCTTCCAATCCTTGCTCAAAATCACATCATCTTTAATGCCTTCTCTGATCTCATTAGTCACGAGTGATTTCTTCCTCCTCACCATTTTAGTATCCCTTGTTCACTTCTCTTTCATACCTATGTACCAGGTTTTATTTCGTATTGTATTTGTGCAGCTGACCTATTTCCTGTTGACCTTCCCTCCACATATCTAGCCTTATGCATTTTTCTTTTTACTTTGGTCCAGCCCTGTGATTTCATGGTATAGAATTCCTAGACTAGCATTCGTTCCATTTCAGAGGATTGCCCCAGGACAATTAAAGGACTTATCCAGGAAGAGTCAAGGTGTGTGAGAGGAAGGACCTAAACCCAAGGCTTCCTGCTTCTGAGGCTATCACTCTATGCAGGATGCCCAGTGCCTTTTGCCTTGTGCATGAGTTAAAGAGAACCTTCAAAGTCGTCTTGTCCATCCCTCTTATCTTACAGATGAGGAAACTGAGGTCTAGAGAAATGAAGTGACTCGTCCAAGGTCACACAAAGTGATAGTGCTAATATTAAATGTTTCTTTATTGCTGAATGAATCATACCCAAGGAGATCAGCAGAGCTCACATTTTAAAATAATTACTCAATTGAAAGCAAGCTGCAGCTTTGGCAGCAATCTCTGTAGCAGGAGGAAACAGTTATTGAGGGAACAATTGTCTAGAACAGCATCTCATTATCTTATCCAAAGTCTGTTCCCTAGTTACTAAGACTGTAATTTTATTACCACAGTTGAAAGAAAGCAATGTCCTTTTCCCAGGCCTATTGCAATACTAGGAGAAAGTACATTCTGCACCCATGTCAAAAATAATACTTCAATACATAATACCTAATTTGTAGGACAATAAATGGAATTTCCAGGTGCACTGTCTTATACAGTTATGCAGTATCCAAATTATCCCTCATTAAAAAAGTGTTTCAATGTATGCATTTACTTTGAATGAATCCAAACTGTTTGATTCTTGAGGACAGGGGTCTATCCCTGACTTGGTGTAATGCATCAGGAAAATAACACTTTAAAAATAGCGAACTAAACAACTTCTCTTTTTAAGGTGTCAAAAAGTAATAATTTATCCACTGGTCAAACTTAAGACCTGGGCTTGAGTCCTAGTTCCGAAACCTACCAGCTGTGTGACCCTAGCTAAGTGATGGGGCCTCTTCTGAGGCTGTTTTCTCATCTGCAAAACAGGACTTATAACACTCCTTAACTCAGAGGGTTGTTGTTAGGAAAGCACTTTTTAAACCTTTTAAAGTTTATACAAACATGGGTTAGTATTGTGTGGTTCTAGAGAAGGAAGGAATGACCTCTACCACATGAAAGTCTCAAGTCCTAACTCTCCTTTGGTCGGTTACTAATTATTATCTCGGGACTACTTTACGAACATTGTTTTTGAAGGTGAGGTTAGGTTGATTGGGAAATTTGTGTTATCCTGCTCTCCAAATACTGCATCCAGACCTAAGCATACTTCTTCATTTTTTCTTGATCTTTATGGTCAGAATTTATATTTCTGTCGAAGCCATTGGAAGAAAAGAGTGGTGAGGCATAATTTGGATTGATGCATACTTCCTCCTTCTTAAACCTGCTCAAAGGATAAGTAAGTTTTTGAGGAGAATCTGATGGGATCAAGTGACCCCTTCCACATGCGGACATTCCTGGTCCCCTCAGCTGTCCCATGCCCTCCCTCCCAAATTACCTCATATTTACATTGTATATGTTTTGTATATTCTTTTATATGTACATCCTTGATAGAAAGTAAGCATCTTGAGGGCAAGAACTATTTTATTTTCCTATCAGTCCATTTTAGAGAATTACCTGGGGACTATTGAGGGACTTATCCAAGAAAACACAATCCATCTGTGTGGGAGAAAGGACTGAAACCCAAGACTTCCTGATTCTGAGGCTGTTTGTCCATGTGGCCTGTAGTTGGAGGCTAATAAATGCTTAATGATTGACTGAAGCATTCATCTCTATTTGGCCCAAATTGATGGTGAATGGTAAAGAATAACAGAGAAGTGGTGCCATGGACCCCAGCCAGCGAAACTCCTGAAACTTTTGCAGCCCACGAGGACACTCTTCTTGAGCACCTCAGAAACTTGCCCCTTTCTACCTTTGGCCCACCCCCCCATATCTTCATGTTTCTTATGAGAATGTATCTCCATAGCTAATGTGTTTCTTATAATGCTATCTTTAATGCAGAGATCCAGGAAGGCTATGAAGAAAAGAAGCAGGACAGAAGGGGGAATAAAACCAAAGGGAAGTGCATATATGCTAACATTTTCCTAGAAAATCTAGAGGATCGTAAATGAATTATGCCATTTCGAATTTTCCACTCCTTGTTGGAGCTTTGGGGCTCTATTTCTGCCTTCATGTCTTCCTGGCTTCCAAGCCCAACCCCATTTTTTATTTTTTCACCTGGCAGAGGGGACAGTTTTCATTCCCCATCTCCCCCCCACCCCAACCCCAGAAGGTGGAGCAGAATTGATGGATATGCATCTCATCCCACTGTACTGGCCCCAGACTTTGATAAGGAAAGACCAAGGTAGGTCTCAGGAACTTAACAGACCCTAAATCTCCTTGATGTTAACTGCAAAGGCCTTCTTCCCCTACACATAAAGGTTACTTACACAATGTATTATGATTCCCGAGTCTATGATTTTCTTTCTTACCTTGACTATACACAGTTAATCTGTGTAAATGGCATGTCTCAGACTTCTTGTGTTAGAGGTTCAGGGTTGTAATTAGGAACTCTGGGTAGTTGGGGCAAATTCAGGTAAGGGGGTTGGAAGAGGTGGTGGTGGTAATGTCTAAGGTAGAACTAACTACTGTGTGTAGTTGAGACGGGTGTGTATGTTGGTAAATGTTTAACTATTGGCTATCCAAAAAAAAGTACACATGACATACTTTTAAGTTTAATTTTCATTATTAACATCTTTTCCATCACTTTAAATCTAGAAATCAACAAAATAATACATCAAGTCCTGATTTGTTGCATTTGCCAATTCCCAATGTGTAAATGTTCATACTGAAAATTCAGCAATTGACTCTCTAGAGCTGGTTTGAGTTGGTTCCAGCATACCCCTGGGCTGAGGTAGATTGGTAGAACCATGATCTAGAAGTCCACAAGTATCAGCAACACGATTTGCATTAGATAGAACAAATATTAAAGGAAAAGAGGTGTTTGCTGGGTGATGGTGCCAGAGGATCTGAAAACGTCTCTATCAGCTCTTCCTCTTGACCCAGGCTATCAGGGGTGTATGAGAAAAGGTACAATTAGCATTGGATCGATCAATCAAGAATCATTTCAAAACCAGCTATTAGGTGTTTTAAACACATAGCCAAGCCCTGTACTTCTTTCTGGGGATAAAGAGCATAAAATGAAATAGTCCCTGACCTCAAGGATTTTACATTATACAGCACAGAAGGAGACAACACATACACATATTAGTAAACACAAAATAAAAGCAAAGTCAATACAAGGTAATCTGGGAGGGTGAGAGGAACTTAAGCTGAGTTTTGCAAAAGGGTAAGGATTCTAAGTGGGTGGGGGTAAGGAAAGAACACATTCTAGCCCTAGTAGAAAGTCTGTGCAAAAGCACCAAGGTGAAAAATGGCATAGACTATGTCAATGCATAACATCTTAGAAAGTTAAGCTGAAGAGAAATCACCAAACAGAGGAGTACCTAGGACTTTTTAAGCTGAGGGTGATATAGCATATATGGCCTGTGCTGAATGGAGGATAGATTGGAAACTGAAGCGTGGAAACTAGAAGTTATTATAGTAGCTCAGGGGAGAGGTGACAAGGGCCTTAACTATGGGGGTTGTGGTGAGAGTGGAGATAAGGGGACAATGTGAGGTGTTGTGGAGGCAGAATGGACAAGGGGGCAGTGCTACAAAATGTGGTATCTTTAGGAGAAAGATAAGTTTCATTGAGCACCAGAATATAGAAGGAACAAAGGATCATAGATTCTAGGGTCATCAATTCAAAGGTTGAAGGGATTATAGAGGTTATCTAGTCTAATCCTCTTGCTATTTAAGTGAAGAAAGTGAGTTCCCAAAAGGTTGTCTGCCTAAGATAGTAAGTGAATTCAGATTGTCTGTCCCTAAATCCAGTAATCTTTCCATTGCTCCAATACAGGGAGTGCTGGGGAAACAGACTAGGGCAGAGTAGTAAAGAGTTTACTATTAGGGTCATGGGGAGAAAGGTGGCAACCTCTGGTGTAGCCAGCATATGCCCTCTTTGTGATCTCTGAATTTGACTTAGGCATTCCTCATGGTACGTCATGAGGGGAATGTAGTAATGGTGGTGGAGTCCTGATAATCACTAGGGGTGAGGGGAGATGACAGCTCTGGGATGGGTATGGATTTAAGTGAGGTATCCAGTAATCCAGCTGGCAGGAAGTATGTCTCTAAATA
This sequence comes from Trichosurus vulpecula, assembly GCF_011100635.1. Lineage (NCBI taxonomy): Eukaryota > Metazoa > Chordata > Mammalia > Diprotodontia > Phalangeridae > Trichosurus > Trichosurus vulpecula. Next base: position 93,547,940 of record NC_050577.1, on the reverse strand, counting down.
GTTCTGGTTCTGATAAGGCCTGGTAAATTTTTCATTGAATGTGTCATTCTGGTATAGTCTCCTGAGATTTCCACTTTTTTTTGTTTTTGCTTTGTTCTGAACCTCTAATTTCCGATGAAAAGCTTCCTCGGAAAGTAGTTCTGTGTAGCTGGTACCAATTCACTAGGAAGTCCTGACTTCCATCATCATCACGTTACCTCAAATACTCCTTTTCTGGGCAATATTTAGCATTTACAGTGGGAACCTAAGGAAAAATCTGAGGCATCTTTGAAAGATATTACCATTTGAGAGAAGGTGAAAAGTATTTTGGATAGGAAATGGACCTCGACTATGTAAAATGCCATTAGGCAGTAGCCAGGTGATGCCTACCAGAAGAATACACTTCATTTAAAGGGGACTGGTATATGACTTTTACCTACAAAAATGTTCTAAGTGGAGCTTTATCCAAGGCTGATACTCTTCCATGCTTCCTTTTTCTCAGTAGCACCTAGGGAGAACCTTTTTACTATTTATGTCAGACCTTTTAAAAGCCTCCTGAAGTCCCCTCCTATCTACTGAGATCTTCCCTCTAGGAACCTAGATACCTTCTTTGGGTTCAATTCAATACATTTGTTCACACTTATTAATCCAAACAAGCTTTATCGTAATTTTAATTCATTCCACTTTATTAGTGAATATTTGTACAACATAATTTTGAAGCAGTTATCACAATAATGGGGCCATCAAAAGATAAAAATTTTAATATACTGTTTTGTGCAAGAAAAAAAATGACATAACCAAGAAGAAAGTATGAACATCCTTTATCAAAGGGAACTATGCTTATCACTACTATGCAGAGGAAAAAAACTTCAAGGGAATTTTTTGAAAGTATGCTATGTAAGTACAAGTCTACTTTGTTTAAAAATTAGCAAATTGAACTCTTGCAATGTAATCTCATGTGAAAAAGAACAATCTTTGTGTCTGTTTTATAGTACTCCGTGAAGGCAAAAATATTGTCGAGTGGAATTTGCTGTCTAATTTCCAGATATTTCCCAAAGGCCTTGGCTGCAGATGGAAATTTTCTCTTAAGAGTGTGTCCATACTAGAGGGAAAGATTTGTCTCTCTATAGAAATGCATAGGGTAGGAATCCTGTGAAAGTGCTTAGAGAACAGGAAAGCACATAAGGGGTTAGGGCCCTGTGGACCCAAATAGTTCATCTCTGGCCTGTTCCCACAATGATTCCGTTTCCTCTAGAGGCTCTCTGATAGCTCTCTCCCTCCAAGGGGAAGTGAATTTTTTTAGTTGAGTAGTTAGGGTGCAACGCCATTCCCCAGAGACTGCCTAGTGATCTTTGTACTGAAAGCCATGGTTTGTATGTGTCCCTGTGATGTTATTTTAAGAACATTTTGATTTGATGTGTATTATCAAAACTATAACTAGTTCAGTGAAGTTTAATACAACATTAATTCACAGGATTCACAGACTTTTATAGAAGGAAGAGACATAAGAGGTTATCTAGTACAACTTCCTCATTTTAAAGATGGGAAAACTGAGACCCAGAGAGGTGAAGAGGAAAAATAATTTTTAGAGGTTGGACTGGGTGCAAGAAGACACATGAGTAACCTGATCTTTGTTTAGCATAGGTTCCATGCCTGTTTCTTTATGCTCTGTGGCTAAAGGTGATGGTGAGAACTTTTGTTTTTGACTCAGTGTTTCATCTTTGTGGGTAGGTAACAAGAACTTGGATGATGCTCTCTAGAGCCCTGTTTCACTGGGAAACTGCACCACTTGGCTTCCAACTGCTCTCTCTAGGCTGGCTTTGTGGAGTTGTTAATGTATTTGATACACATGTAACTTGTTTTGCACAAGTCTCCAAAAGCATGTACTTTAAGACCCTAGACCCAGGGGCTTTTAGCCTGGGGTCCATAGAATTGTTTAAAAAAATCTGAATGACTGAATTTCAATGTAATTGGTTTCCTTTGTAAACATATTATTTTATGCATTTAAAAACATGGTTCTGAGAAGGGGTCCATAGGTTTCATGAGAATGCCTAAAGGACCTACAACACAAAAAAAGGTTATGAACCCCTGTCCTAGTCACCTAAGAAAGGTGATGATGACAGAATAAAAAATTAAAACGTGGAAGTAACTATCGTTTGTAACACGCAAACATAATTTTAGCCATGTGAAGGACAGAGGCCTGTACATAAACCCAAATAAAAACAATGGCGGGGGTGGGGGCGGGGCAGCACAAGTATTTACAGGCTCACCCATTTGACTTCCAGAGATGCACAGGTAAACAAGATGAATAAAATGCCTTGTCCTTACCATTTATATGGCACACCTCATTACTTCTCCTGGAGAAAGAAAATAGTAGCTATTTGTCATATGGACCTTAATGGTTAAAAAAAAAAAAGATGCTTCACTTTAAAAACAATTCTCAATAACTTCTGCAAATCTTCATTATACTTTTACATGAGCCTGACATTCTGTTAACTACTAGACCTAATGACTAAACATAGAGAAACTAAAAGCCCTCTGCTGCCTGTGATGGTCGAGTGAAAGGTAAGGAAAGTGTCGGTGCTAATAGATTTCTTTTTAGATGGCTCTAACTTCTCTTTTCTGATGTGGAGAGTCTTCCCTACTTAAGCAACAGTGGGAAGTCATCTTCATTCTTTCCTCAAAAACAAGAACTATAGGCTCTGAGTAATATCACTTTCGGGGCATGAGGTGGGGGAGAGGGATGCTGTAATGCTGTCACAGAAGTAAATCTGGATTAAGGCACTGTCCAGGCTTCAAGACTATGTTGTTCAGTGTCAGCTTCCTAGCTTTCTTGCTTCTTCCTCTCCAAAAAAAAAAAAAAAAAGAAGCTAATTAAAGAAAACCCCATAGTTCTACCATTTCTCATAGAAGGAAAGATGGACCATACAGCCTCTGCCAGATTGTACAAACAAAAATGTTACTCTTCACAAAGAGCAGCACAGGTATTCTGGGATGCACGAGTTGAAGAAGGGATGCAACTGGTGTTCAGCCTAAACAGCTATGATTATTTTCCAAAGCATTAATGTGTAGGTGAGAGCAAACATGCACACAGACAAACACAAACACCAAGAACAGAGACACAAATAGAAGATTTGCTCTACTAAGAAAAGAAAAACTGGCACCTTGTTACAAGAAAATTTTCTTGGCAATTTTAAATATAGTCATGTTTTATAATGGGAAGGTAAAGAAACTATGAATTAAGGAATCAACAAAAGGTTCTTTTGATGGAGGGAGTGATGACAAAAGGACTAATGCTGCTTTAAATGGAGGTAAATATTTGAGTGAAAAAAGGCATGTAGAATTTTATTCAATACATGCAGAAATATGTGATTATTTTTAAGAACTTCTCTAACAAAATAATATAGTAGGACTTGTTTTAATTTCTTCAATCTGCAAAGGAAAATCTACAATTATATAGTCTCAACATTTTCAGAGCATTTACATTAGGAAATGTTCCTTTCCTTGCAACTGTATGACAATACTGTATATGCCACAATAAAATTTACAAAAACAAAGTTGTATCAGCAGTCATACAAACATCATGATTTTACATTGCAATACACAAGAAAAAAAATAGACATTTCTCTGGCACTTCATTTCCTCAATAACTGCTGCCTATTTACAATACAGTACAGAGTAATAAGTTTTAATGCATGCTTTTAGAAACTGTTAACTTTTTAAGTCTAATAAAGGCTATTCAGGAAGCCATATCTCTTCAGGTCCAAACAAATAACGAGAAATCTGCCATATTTTTGTATAACAATCAACAGTTTATTAATGGATATGGTGAAGTTTTAACTATCCACCAAAAGATGTGTAAAAAAATTGCCATGAAAGTAAAAATAAATAAAGCTGTTTTTAAAATCAGTCTTGTTTTACATTTTAGTCCAGAATGCAACATTTAAACACAAAACTCATTAAAGTTTTAAAGTAAATCTATTTATATTCAAAGTACAGCTTTTATGACAAATCTAATGAAAACTTAAACTGATTTGGTAATAGGTTCAAAGACTTTCACATTCAAACACAGTTTTCTCTTCACACAAATACTTTCTCCAACAGTGATGGGCAACAGTGATGACATATTGCTGTATTCTGACATAAGGCACTAGGTTAGGAATATGCCATACACTCACCTTATGTCACATTTACATGTTCTTAGCTATCAATCAGCTCTTTCAATTGCAAAAAATGATAGAATTTCAGGACGTAGTACAATTTAAAGGATGACAGCATATTAAATCTTTCAGAAAAGGTCTGGAAATATATATGCATATATTTTTTTTAATACAAGACAATCTTTAAACCTATCAAGCTCTCTTTGTCATGCTTGGGTTAGACATCACTGGGGAAAATAAAGACTCATTACCCATCACTCTACCATGATCAACATTCTCATAACCAATACTCTCTTCTATTGCAGTCAGTGTTCATGAGGCAAAAACTTGACCCAGAAACTTTGTTCACGTTCCCCTACATTCACTGAAGGCTTCTCTGTTCACCGTGGTCATTCTGCTTCACTTTCCTTTTGTTTGGCACCTGTTATTATACAGGGAAAATGAGTTTTATGGTATAGTGTGAGTATCTGTGATGATTTGACTGTAAGTAATGGGAACACACATATATTTATTTATGTCACTTCTAGCCTCTAAGGCACGCAGGCTCAAACCTTGGAGCTCTCTTTAGCTCCCTCCTCTCTCAACCCCCATATTCAATGCAATGATCCTATAAGTTCTGTTTGTGCTTTCACAATATCTTTCACATCCAGCCCTTTGTATGTGTTCCCCACTGACAACATATGCATTTAAGCTGCCATTACCCTTCACCTGGGATATTTCAACTAGCCTCCAAAATGGTCTCTCTACAAGATTTAGCTTCCTAAAAACATGGCTCTAGTCACATCAATCCGTGCTCAAAAACTTTCAATAGCTCCCCACTACCACCAAATACTGTACTAACTTCTAAACCTGGCAGTCAAGCCCTTCCATGATTTGGGCCCAGACTCCCTTTCAACTTTATTCTCCACCCATTTTGTAAAATAAAACTTTATGTTTTCTTATGTTTATAATTTTGCTTACATGGTTCTCTCTATTTGGAATGATGTCTCCCTCATGCCCTCACTAACTTCAGCTCCATCCACCTAATTCTCTTTTTTAAGACAAGTTCAAAATTGTCTTCTCCCTGAAACTTTTTTCAGTGTCTCCAGCTGAAAGTAATGTTTCCCTCTTTTGAATTACCATAGGACTCTGTATCCTCTTACTATACTTTCACATCCTATCTGGTATTATAATTATGTATTTAAATTATTTATATGTAACATATGCATCATATATACATATATATATATATATATATATATATATATATATATATATATATATAAATTAAAGAACATATTATAAAGGGATGGTTTCAGACCATTCAGAAAGGGAAGCAGTTCTATATAAGTATAAATATAGGTTCTTCAAGAACAAATTACATCTAATAACTCTGTTAAAAGAGGACATAAATAAGGCCACTCTAGCTAGTAGATAAGAATGCCATCGACATAGTATACTCGTATTTAGGCAAAATATTTGACATCTTTGTGAACAAAATGCAGAAATGTGATATAGATAATATTATAGGTTGGTAGATTTAGAACCATTTACATGACTGGATCCAATGATTAGTTATTAATAGTTTATTTTCATACTGCTGGGAGGTCTCTAGCAGAATGCCCCAGGGATCTATCCTTTGCACTGAGATATTCTAGCCTGTGAAGATTTTTTGGGATTCTGATTCTGTGATGCAATATGCTAGGCATTTTTCCTAGCTTTGTGTCACCTGAAAATTTGGCAAATGTTATTTGTGCCTTTATCAAGTTATTGATAAAAAACGTTGAGCATCCCAGGGCCAAGAGCAAATCCTTAATGAAATAATGACTGGGTTTAAGAGACAAAAGTCTTCAGCTTGGTTAAAAAAATCCATTTCAGATATAAGAGACAGCAGGCACAGCTAGTCAATAGATCATGTGTTAAAGATCTGAGATTTTTAGTATGTTGCAAGTTCAGTATGAGATGCCAGTGCAATATGATAGCTCCAAAAAGCTAATGGAACCTTTGCTGCATAAATAGAACAGTAGCATCCTGAACTGGAAGGTGGTGAGGTAGTTGGTAATAGTCCTATTGTACTCTTTCTTAATCAAACCACAGCTGTAATGTTGTGTTTAGTTAGAGGCTCCACACTGTAGAAAGAAAGGGCAATGAAAAACTGGAATAAATCCAGAGGATGATGACAAAGGAAATTAGAGAACTTGAGACTGAATCATACAAGGATCAGGGAAAGAAATAGGAATGTTTAGAATGGAGAAAAGGAGCTCTGAGTAGGGGAACATGATGGCTGATAAAGTATCTGAAAAGCTGTCATGTGGAATAGGGTTTAAATTTACTTGATTTGGCCCCACAGAGAAGAACTAGGAACAGTAGGGAGCAGCACTGAGATACATTTTGATTGGATGAAAGGAAAAAAACTTCCAAACAAGTAGAGTTGTTCAAAAGCAGAATGGACGGCCTCAGGAATTAAGAGGTTTCTTGTCATTCAAATGGAGATTTTTTGGTGATGCTGTAAAGGTGCTACTACAGTGTACAACATCTTTTGGCAAAAAGACTTGACTAATTCCTAAAAGGAGCTTGACAAATAATTTCTCTGCCCTACCCTACTGTTGAATATTCTATTTATAACTGAAAAGAAAACCTGGCTACCCTATACAAGCAACCCTATGGCAGAGAAGTAGGTTGGAGTGTTACGTATTTTGTCTAGTGAAAAGCATGTAATTTACACACACACTTATCAGAGTACTTGATATTTTTTGAAAAATTTATAACCATGATATCACCAAAGGGCATGCAAAAACACTTTAGTCACTGCTGGCTCATCATGGACAAAGCACAACTGACAAGTGGTTCTTACTCTCTAAGTTCCTTTCTAAGTAGATTGCTTGGAACATGGAACCCATTTTCCTATAGAGGTGTTATACATGATGGTTTCCAGTTAAGCCCACAAAAGTCTAATTGGTCCATAACGTACCTGAAGTAATAATGGTAATAATCCCATTTTATCTTTACTTAAACACTTTTCATAACACTGTTTCTTAGAGAAAAATACATTCAAGGTCCAGCTATTGGCACATGGCTCCCCTTGATTTTGAGTGCTACCAAATGAGAAGGATGGTAAATAATTCCAGGTGAAAGTCACTAACTTGTTAACTTTCTACCTTTCTGGGTCATTTACTCTCTAGTTATTATGAACTGGGCAACAAAAAGACAGCTGCCTCCACTAGGAATAGGGCTTTAGATTTGGGGCTCCCTTGCCATCCATTTGCATGTAGGAGTTGTTCATGAGTAGGAGTCTGTTTTTCTTGAGTGAGTTTACTACTGAGCTCTTAACAAATGGTAAGCAATGCTATAAAAATATATAGAAATCCATGACTTCTATGAAGTTCTTGTCATGTCACTGTATTTTTGTTTTGTTTACAATTCCAACTAATGTGGACATAGTATGGTCTTATATTATTTTTAGTTTGATACAGGAGTAGAGAAGGTGGGGGAAAGAAAGATCTGGTGGTCTTTTGACCACTAAAATCATTCTTCTGTTTTTAAATTTATGGGAACAAGACAAAACCAACTCTCATCTAACACTTCCCTTCTATTTATTTGCTACTCCAAAAAATGAGACTGATTCCTGAGGTAAGTAATAATTATCTCTGGTCTGGTAGGAGGTACCTTAAATTTCATTATGGGGAAAAAGTTAGTATTAAGACATTCTGGTTATATACCAAGTCATTTTTTCTCATAAAAATAGGGTTGATTTTCATGTTTTCTAACTAGTATTCATTCCTAAGTGAAATAAAACTGAGGAGATCTAAGTGGCATAGTGAAAGTCAGTGCGCAGGCATAAATCTGGGCTCTGACAATTATATCACAAGTATATGACTTTGGATGAATCATCTCACCTTAGTCTTATCTTTAAAATGGGGACAATGGTACACCATGCATGTCACTAGGTTGTTGTAACGAAAGTGTTTTGTAAATCTTAATCTGTTATATAAAAGTGAGTTGTTATTAATGGAAATGGGTATGATAGAAATCTTAAAAATACTTTAGGCCACCTAGGAATTACTGGGCATCAACTCAATACTTGAAAATTACAATTTTTGTGTAAGTCTTTGCTTTACATCTACATAAAGCATGAACTCAAAAGAAATGAGAAAGACTGATAAAACTTGGGTCTTGTTAAAATAAAGTAACAACTAATAAGTGGTGGGATTTATGGGAAAGTTATTTGCTACAACAATACGAGATCACCATGGTATGCTACATCCAGTCCTGCAAACTTATGAGAAAAGGCAAAAGTCAGCATCTGTACCTGCTGGTGTGAGTACCAGGGCTTGTAGAATGTCTGACAGTGAGATGATACCCACAATGCTATCTGCTTCATTTACTACCACCAGTCGATGAACCTGTAAATTAGAAAAAAAAAGGTTCATGGATGTTGGCGCTTTTTTATTTTAAAATGTGTAATAATGAAAGGAAATTCCTTAGTTCCGTGCATTCTGGTGAACACATTGTCACCAACTCAGAGGAACATAGTAACTCACAGAACAAAAAAGGGCTTCAGATCTAAGGATAACATTGATTAATTACTTGAATTATTTGTAAGAAAATTAGCCAGGAGTATGTAGTTGACATTTATATTTGAGATGCCTTGAAACTCCAAAGGAGATAAACATTGTAATTTCATACACAGAACAAAGAAGACATAGTTATCTTCCTTTGAAATGCATGTGTTCCTCTATTAATTTCTAAGAAATAGTATCTTGCTTCAGCAGTATACCCCTTTACATGGGAAAGATGTCCAAATGATTATTCAAATAGTAAATAATAAAATAAAATATCTTCGATTACTTGATTTTACATTGCCTTTCAGTCAAGAAACTCAATATTGAGAAAAAGTTCTCTGATATTTACTGTTTAGAGGTTTGATTAATCATTATGAAGTGAAATGGTTCATAATAACATCCATTTTTATGCCTTAGGAAAACAAACAACAACAACAAAAAACTACCAAAATTTTTCCTGGTTCTGGACGATATTTTGAAACACTACGCAAAATAAAGAAATCCTTACCAATGAGTACAAAACACTGACTCTGTTCTGACTCAAAGAGCTGTTAAGACTTTAGGACTAAGGTCCCATACCAGTCAGGGTACTTTAGAGATCCTCTTCTCTTGTATTTGAACAGTCATACCCACATGATACAAAATGGGGAACATGGGAAAGAGAAGGAAAAAAAGGGGGAAATCCTCTTTTTTACATATTTTTCTGTAATAATATTGGTGATGCTTTTGATATAATAGTTTTTGGGGGGGGTGGTGGTAAAATATACTTAATCACTTGGTCATCTTTCTCATGCCAAATACCATAAAATTTCTCTCAAGTTTATTTCAAAAGTAATAAGTCAGGTTAAACTAAAGCTCTTCAATAACTGTAATACAGGACAGAAGAGCTCGAAGAAGACTTTAAATTGTCTCCCCACAGTAGACTATTTGAAGATTCTATAACAATTATTTAAAGTAACTATGCTTTCAATTAGTGGAGGTTAAGGGTCCCAGGTAAGTGTCCCAGTTAGAGAATTTATTATGTCACTAATTAAAGCTGACTGCAAAATATATTTCCTATTTTGACCCAACGTAGGAATTTTCCATGTTCATAATATCGGATTCACATGTATTAAATATTCACAGGTTGGCCAAACATTCAGTCTTAATACAGATATCTAAGAACGTAAATTAGCCAGTTGAAATGCGGTATTTCAAACTGTGGAAATCAAGCAACTCACTTAGACATTAAATTATTGTTGCAAAGTTACTTTTTCTAGCTCATCAAAAGAGTGAAGAAAAGATTCTAAAGCAGTAAAAGACAAGGTTGTTGATAATTTTAGGCAAAAATTCAATTCTTTCTTATTAACTTTATTAAGATATCTTATTCTTGATCAACTTTATCATGCAGAAAGTCTAGAAGTCCACAAAATAAAACACAACAAAAATCATCAACTGAAAAACTTAATATGCTTAATACAGATTCCTGGCCAGGGAACAAATGCTAGTAAAAAATGCATTTTCCTAGAGTCTTGCAAATCTTATTTAAAAAAAGACTTTAAACTGAAAATGGAAGGAAAATGGAGAAATATGTCTACGAATATGTCCACCAAGCTAGATATCACAGAGCTTAGCAACAATGTAGGAGGACAAAGAGTGGTAGAAATACCCAGAAATTCATAGTAGATAAAAGCCAAAAGAAAAGCCAGGGACTCCAGATGTGTAGATGACAATGTGAATTAAAGATCTTAATGCAGGTAAGCAAGTTTGATCTAGTAGGTGTCACTGAGACTTGGTGGGATGAGGCCCATAACTAGAATACAGTTCTGGAAAGGCATACCTCATTCAAAAGAAATAGAAGAGTGGGTGGGTGAGGGGGAAGAGCAAAAAGAATATTGTATATTGAAGAGAGATACTTGTGAGAAAATCCAGCAGTCAGAGCTAGAAAAGCACACTAGAGAGAGCATTTAGGTGAAGATCAAGAAAGGGAAATCAAAGTGATCATCTGTATACCTGTGCAGAAAGAGAAAATACATGACTTTAGGAAACAGATCACGAGCCAGGCATAGCCGAGGCATCTTTAATATCTGGATAGCTGTGAGAGCTTTTGACCAAAACGAGCCGCTAATGATTCCTTAACTCGCCTTGATGATCATTGCATACTTCAAAAGGTAAAGGAACCAACAAGGGGAAATCCAATTAGAATTCACCCACAAGCAGAAACTGGTTGCTGCAGTGATAATGATGGCAGTCTTGTGTAAAACTTAGAATTCGTAATAGAGAAAAGTTAGCGCTAGTCTATTTTGGGGGAGGTTTCAAAATATTCAAAGAAAGGAAAGGTAGAATCCCATAGATAAAAATTCTACAGGGGAAGCAAGCCCAGGAGGGGTGGGAAGTGCTCAAGAATTAAAATCTGAAGACACAAAGAGCAACAACTCTCATGTGAAAAAAAAGTCTAATGAGAACAATATGCGAACACAGGAAATTCAACTACCAAATTAGATTTTTTAAAAATTAAAATTTTCCCAATTATGAAGCATTTCTCTTTTCTTACCAATTTAGATCTTAAAGATGTACAGAAGATGGAAACAAGATAACTAAGGATGAATAAAAAAAACACAGCATGACAGGAATGGCAAAACTCAGAATGTTTCAGAAAACAAAGGACCTTCAGGAAGGAGCTGCTATTGCTCAGGGTGGATAGAATGATAACGACAAGGAAGAAGACACAGAGCAACTCATCTCTTATTTTGTTTCTGTTTTCTCTGCCAAAGAGAGTTTATACCCTAGAGAAGGAGGGAGATAAAAAGAGCTGCTAGCTGCCCTTGACGAGCTCAAGTCATGCAACCCAGATGAAGTACCCTCCTGGGCAATGAAAGGATTGACAGAAGCTGATTCTCCAGTATAGTGACCTTTGAAAACCCCTGGAGAATGTACAGGTCCCACAGGACTGGAGAAAGGTAAATGATAACTTAATTTTCAAAAAAAGGGAAGATGACAGAATCTGCAAAGTAAAGGCCAATGGGCTTGAGTTTGATTCTTGGCAAATTTTTGAAATATAATAAAGGGAACATCTAGAAAAGGAAGAAGGAACTACAAAGTGCTATCATAGCTTTGATGGGAACAATCCATACCAAACTAGTACGATGTCTTCTACTGCAGGGTTACTCAACTTGTAGATCAGGGGAATGTTGCAGATACAGTTTACCTAGATCTTAGCAAAGCATTTAAAAAAGTTTTTTATGCTACTTTTGTGGACAAGCTAAAGACACATAGACTAGATGATAACACACTTAGGTATATTTAGGTTGAATGGCCAGACCCAAAGAATAGTCATGAATTGTTTACTATCTATTTGCAAGAAGAGCTCTAGGGGTCTGTGCTTGGCTCTGTGTTGTGTAACATTTTATCAGTGACTTAGAGAAAGGTATAGTTGGCATGTTTATCAAATCTACAAGTGACTTAAAGCTGAGAGGGACAGCTAACACACTGGAGGACAGATAGCATGGTATAATTGCCAGAGCACTCAACCTGGAGTCTCAGACATAGATAGGTTCAAATCTGTTTCCTCATCTATAAGGTGAAGATAACAGCCACTATCTCAAAGGGCTGTGAAGATCAAACAAGATAATATAGAAAAAAACATTTTGCAATCCTTGAAGTATTATATTAAGGTAAGCTATAAATATTATTTAATCGAGATTCAAAAAGATCTTGATGGGATAGAATACTGGGATAAATCTAGCAGGATTAAATTAAATACAAAAAACACAAAGTTTTATATTGGAGCTCATAATATGGGGGAGGTGTGCATAGACAGTTGGTCTGAAAAAGATCCTGGGGTTTTAGTGGACTGCAAGCTCCATACGAGTCAGTGGTTTGATCTGGCAGCCAAGAAAACAAGTGCAATGCAGGGAGGTGATAGTGCTACTGTTCTCCACCTTGGTAATATTACCTCTAGAATATTGTGTTCAGTTCTGGGTGCCACAGTTTAGGAAGGGCGATATTAAATTGGAGAGGAATGTGATCAGAATAGTGGAAAACCTTCAGTACCTGCCCAGGAGGACTGTCTGAAGGAGCAGAGGATACTTAACATTAATAAGAAAAATATTTTAAAACAATTAATTAAAAATAAAGAGAAGACTTAGAGGGGTAGGAGGCAGAGGTAGGGAGCTATCAACTGTCTTTAAGAGTCTGAAGGGTTGCCACATGGAAGAGAGGATGGATCTGTTTTTGCTGCACATTAGAGGACAGAACTCAGGGCAACATGTAGAAGTTGTAAGGAGACAAATGGAGGTTGAATGTCAGGAAAAACTTCCAAACAATTCCAGGTGTCCAAGGCTGGGCTGCCTTGAGCAGTGATGGGCTACCTCGTACTGGAGGTCCTCAAACAGAGATGGATGACCACTTGTAGAGTGTTTGCAGACTGGGTCATGCTGGCCTAGATGTTTTCTGAGGTCCCTTCCAACTCTGAGAATCTGTGAAAGAGCTACTGCTTTTACAGTTAGAGATGCCTTCTTCTCTTTATTTTAATGTAATTATCTCTGAGGACATTAATGAAAAATTAAACAACCCTAGTCAGTTGAAAATTAATGGAAAATAAGTAGCTTTGGGTACTGGATTCCAGTTGTAAAGGCAAAAAATCACATACCATTTATCATTAAATACATTAAGGAAGATGAATTTAAGACTATGAGAATTACTTCAAACTAAGAAAATCTGGACTGAGGTTCTTGAAGACACGCAAGTGCTTGGCACATAGTTTTTTATAAAAAATGTCCTTTGATTCATTTGTTAATTCATGAAAATTCGTAAGTATGCTGAAAGGATTTTAGATGGATTACAAAAGATTCCTAAAAGATATGACTGAACTTCGTCTGAAGCATATGCTCTGTGTTCCACTTTTAGAGACAGATTTTAAAAGTTAACTCCGCGTAAAACTATTGGCATGAATGGGATGGGAAGACAGTTACAGTGAGATATCAAAGCAGACTAAACAGCGCACTGCATCACTTATTATTATTTGTTTTGTCTAATTAATGGATTGTTACAGATGAGACATACTTTTCTCCTTTCCCCGAAAGGCTGATGACAAGGTCTTATTTCCTAAGTGGTACACTTTAAAAAATTTTAGAATTACAGAATTATGATACATTGAAAAATAATTTCTTCTCAGGTTTGACATGAAAAGAGTGGTGTTTTGAAAATCCCCGAAGTGAAAGAAAATTCGAAAGGTTCTCTAGATTTACAGGCACCTGCTGAGTGTTGTGGAATTTATAAGTCGCAGGAGTGTATACTATACCAGATTTAGAGATGAAGAAACTGGTGGGAACACAGAAGATGATTGGATCATTCTTTCCTTAGTTAATGTTATATACATTATATCTCCCTACTACTGGAGGTTTCTGAGTAGAATTTGAATGAATACTTGTTGAGCATTTATGTTTTAGGTGGGAGCCAGATTCAGAGGTCTCTTGCAATTCTGAGATTTTATGTCTTCTAATTTTTTAAATATCCTGATGCAATGTATATGTGCTGTAACTATCTTCCTCAAAAGCTTTTTTTTAAAACTGTGAAAAGAATCTTTTAAATATTTTGGATTCAACTGTGGTATGAGAAGAAAAGATATTTGTCTTAAACTGACTTTGACGGTTACCTTCCATCGTCTGTATTGTTTCAGAAGGAACTGAAGTACTATTTAGCACTGCCTCCTGCATGCTAACCTAAAAAAAAACATTCTACAGAAAGAGACAAATTGATCTCACCTCTGCTTTTACTATCCTATCCACGATGGTCTCCAGTGTTTCCAGCTTGCTGCACTTCACAACACCTTCAAAATATTGGGAACGGTGCTGAAGGGCTTGCGTCACTGTGATATCTAGATTATTATATGTTTTTTCAGCAGCAAGGTTCTATGATAAAGTAATTAAGAGTCAAATCCTATGATTTCAAATCACTCTAATGATAAAAAATTAGTAACTTAAACAACCAAAACTACAATGCAACAGCTTTTTGATGATTAAGTACCAAAGTAGAATAAAATGTTTCTACCAATTTATAATACAGCCAAAATTATTTGTTACTGCATAGCTATGATCAATAATAACTAGAGAATATCTATGATTTTGTGTCTAATATTAAAGCAACTCTGTGCCCCCTATTCCAATGTAATGTTTTCTTTTCTGGCTGCTGGTAAAGTATCATACTCTGATGGAACGTAGACCAATGGACCAGTAGGTACACACAGGATTAACTTAACTAGCCAGAAGGCTGTCACAGGGCCAAAGGGTCATTCACTTGCTTAGGATTAATTTTGACTGTTCTAAGGTTAATGGTTTATACTGTGGAGGGCTTGGGGAACCATAGGTAGCCAACAATAAGACTAAGCACAAGAGGAAATTCCCAGAGACCTGAATGAGCTTGGAGGCTTCTCATGAACTCTCGAGAGCTCTTAGTGAAGAAGTGAACAAAATGTCAGTGGTGGGAGAACAATGGGACAGGGACAAGCCTGCCTATAACCACCCTGGGGTTTCCTAGACTAATGGAGAATAGAGCACCTGGAGGCAGTTCTCTGTGGTCTTTAAGGCTCACCCTGGTTCAAATCCATACCGATGAATGCTTGTCTCAGAGTTGAGCCAGAAAGGCCTACAGTTACCAAACTGCTAAGGTATGTTCAACAACATTCTGTTGGTTAAACAGACCCACAATGCAACTAAAAATAGTGTGCCATTACAGCATCTTATGGAATACATATATGCTAGCCCACCCTTTCTCATAAAGAATATAAAAAAAGAATGCATGGACAGACCGATTATCAAACATAAACATAGGAATTTTAAATAAATGGGCTTTAACATTATTTCATTTAATAAAAGTGGCTGTTTTCATTTAGAAAAGAGGTAAATGGCAGCAAAAAGCATAAATTAGTGGCTAAATTAGGTTTTAAAATGCATTCTAGATATGAGTTGTGAGAAAGTAAAAAATACTTACTATTACATCAAATTTGGAATAAATATCTACAACTTTTCCTAGAAGTGAAGTGAAGATGTACATTAGAAAAATGTATTAGAAACAAATCAGAAGCTCATTTTCTTAATATGATATGTCAAAATAGGGTCACTAGGAACAAAAAATTAAATCTATTTAAATGGTCATGAAACTACATATCTTAGTAGAGAATATGGAAATAAGGAGCTAATATCCTTTTCCTGGTCATCTTATTTGGATTCAGGGTTTACTTACCACATAATAAATTCTGATTTTCAATTTAACTCAATTTGCTTAAACATTTATTTAGTACTCATAAGGCAGTGAAGTCGCAGGGTTGGAGATGGAGAACTACCTTGGAATCATTTAGACCTGGATTCAAGGTTCTTTTCTGACACAAGTTGTAAGACCTTGGATGGGCAAGTCAATTTAACCTCTCAGGACCTTGGACAACATTTTAAGACCGCAAGTTAAAAAGCAGCTGCCAATCTGCTTTGGTAGAGGGAATTTCTTCATTGGAGGTCTCTGTGCTGCTGAAATTATAGGTATAGACCAAAAGAACCGCCAAACTGTTTTTGTATAAAATGCTACGCTAAGCTCTGGGTATACAAAGAAAAAATCAAATAGACTGCCCTCAAAGACCTTACATCCCATAGTGAGGCATGCAATATGCCACAAGTACAATATAATATGAGAAGGCAGTGAGCACCTCTCATCTGATACTTGACAGATTTCCTGTCCTACATAGATTTAATAAATCTTTCTTTGATATACTAAGTATATAAGGATACCGAGAACTAAGTGGCCAATAATTAAACATTTGTTTTCCACTTGTAGGTAATAAAAGTTTTTCTATTCACATTACCATGGTTAAATGTACAAACCTGACTCATCCACAACAGGCAAAGCTGATATCCGTCTTTCTACAAATATATTCAAGGCTTTAATGATAGGAGTGTCTGGATGTATAAAGGCAATGTTGTGGTATGTTCCTATTCCAAGTTCATCTAGGTTCTGTTTCATGAAGGCAGGCTTTGGCATCTCAGACACCTAGACAGGAAGATAAATATAGATGCTCTAGCAAACCAAAATATGCCTTTGTATTCAAATGCCCAGATTTGAGTGAAAAAGTAGGTATAAGCAAATTGCAGTTAGTCTTTTCTAACAATCTAACTGGATGTCTGAATTAACATGAAAAAAGTTACCCATAAATATTATATCCTTTCTTCAAACAAATTTGTTAAAATATTAAGTATTGATACTTGATACCATTACATTTTTATAGATTACTAAATAAAATATGGTGCTTAATATAGTTTTCTCCCCTCTCTCTTAATTGGCTAAAGAAAGGTGGGTGGAAGAAGGAAGCAACAGGTTTATTTAGGAAATTAAGACCTGTAGGCCACCGATTTTCCTTTGCTGCTAAGAATTCTATTTGGGTCCTGCTGTCAGCATCAAATATTATTTATTAAGGACCCACATACCTACTACTCAAAGCATCTGTTGGTGGCTGTTTTAGGCATAAACTAAATAAATCTTCACACCACTCCACCTCTATACACTGAATTCTCTTCTGAATCCTATCAGCTTTTGTCCATTAGAAAACATGGATGAGCTAGTTGCCTCAGAGAATAAAACAGGACTTAAAAAATAACTTTTCTTTCAAGGTGGGCTATTTTTAAAGGGTTGATAGGAGGAGGGAGAAATGAGAAGAGAAAGGCCTAGGGGCATTTTTGACTATAACAAAATAAGGTCTACTGTTTCAAAAATCCACCTTTTAGAAAGGGTACGGTTGATTCCATCCTCCTGGTGTACCTTATAATTATCAGGAAAAGATGAACAATTAGAAGAAACAAAATGTTCAAGTCAAAGAGTTCATCAATATTCAAAGCATGAGAATCCTAGAAATTTAGAGAAAAAAGAAAGACCTATTAGGTCATCTAGTCCATCTTAGTGTAGGAATTGTTCCCTATACTATATGATATCTTAGGCTTTTTTTGGGTAAATATATAAAGGGGTAATATCACCTAAAGAAAATTATCTTATAATTTGGTAAAGATTAGGCTCAAAATGTTTCATTAGATTTATATTTTCTTTTTTTTCTTTGCATTTCATCTAACTCCTAACTTTAATTCTAATACCACGATTACCTAATTACCAAATTAACCCAAATACAAGGTGGTATAAGTATTTCATGTAAAATGACTTTTAAACTTTGATTTGCTCATTTCACAGTACTACAGCCCCCAAAGCATCTTATAACTTGGCCGTCTGATTAAACCTCAAAGACTAAGCTGTACTGTGCTCCTCAGATCATGACTTAGAAAAAAATCTTTGCTATCAGGAGATATTTAGGAATACTGAGGCTACTTTCCTTGCATAATTCTTTAATATCACATTTTTTATTAAGCCTAATGTTCAACAAATCTCTAATCTCTCTCCCTTTCCTCCTTAGCACCCATTTAAATATGAAAAGAAGAATTTGCATATTGAGCTCTTAGTCAAGTCATGGCAAAAGTCAAGGCAGGTTTTGGTCATAAGCTTGGTTTGAAACATAAGC
This sequence comes from Trichosurus vulpecula, assembly GCF_011100635.1. Lineage (NCBI taxonomy): Eukaryota > Metazoa > Chordata > Mammalia > Diprotodontia > Phalangeridae > Trichosurus > Trichosurus vulpecula. The sequence goes on along the minus strand of NC_050577.1, from coordinate 93,529,734 downwards.
AAATCAAAAAGGCTCCATGGGAAAAAGGGGAAAAAGCACTGGCCTTGGAGTCACAAGATCAGATCAAATTGCAGAGCTGTCCCTTGATACCAGTGTGAATGTGGGCAAGTCATTTAAGCTCTCTGACCCTTAGCATCCTCATATGTAAAAGCCCTACTCATCTCACATGGATGTGAGAAAACAGTTTTGTGAACAGACAAGTGTGATTTAAGTGAGAGCCATTATCATTATGAACAGTAACAAAATGCTTTTTCTAGTGGTTCTCTCAAGCACTAAGCCTCCAGTCTTGAAGGTAACTGGTAACAAGAAAGGTTCTGGTGAGAAGGGCTTGGCTGCTTCCCCTCACACTGGCTTGATGGACTTTTTTTTTTCCTTAAATGGAGCTCAGGTGAAAAAGATTAGAAAAGCAGTTTTGAAGTAGACTAGTAGTATCTCATGACTTATATTAGCTCTTCTGAACCACCACTAAGACTCCCACTATTTCTGCTTACCATATTGTTTATATTTTCAAATTTGATGATAGGTTTTCCAAAAAATCACTCATAACTAATCAAGTCCCAGTTTATTTCTGTGCTTTTCTTGTAATTGCCAACCAAACCACCAGTTAGTGATAATTGTGGGGGAGTTTTAAGTACTGGGCATGTATCTAAAAGTGAGATTATCTCATTTCAAAGGGCAGTGAATATAAAATTTACAGCTCTAAATTTGGACCAACATAACATTCTATTTCCTAAAAGTTTTGCTCTCTTTGGGTTTTTCTGTTTCCACTCCCCTTTAAAAAGTAACTTTGGCTATAATGTCTTTCTGTACAAATATTTCTAAAAACAGCCCCATAAAGCACTAGAAAACACTGAATAATCAGCTTACTTTTCCCATATATAAATACTTCCGCATCCTTAAACAAATGGATTTTTCCAGGTCTCCTCTATTTCTCTACATATTTTGTATGAGGGAGAGGAAAATATTTCAAATTAGATGTAGAACTGCACATATGACCATATTTGCAAGAGGAAGGGTTCAACTGTGTATTGGCAAGAAGTCTGGGTATAGACAGTGAGTTTTGTATAAGGGAGGTGAGAAATGAAGATTTCAAAACTAACAGTTTATCTTACTAATGGTGAGTGGTTTCATTTATTCGAAGTGAATTAGTTGAAGCAAATGCAACAAATTATGTCTTTCAGAAATAATAAAAGCTACTTACAAATAGCTGAAGAAACTTGAGAATTCTTTTGTGGGTAAGAATATAAAGTGCATTCCCACTGACAGGGTCGATAACTGGCAATCTGTGGATTTTATTTTTGATCAATGAGTATACAGCATCGAAGAGGCTGTGGAAAAACCATCAAAGCTATTAGCAGATTTTGATGGAGAAATCACAAGACTTTTGGAGCACTGAGAAACATTCCAAATACTTAAACATGAATCAAATTTAAATGTGCTTTAAAAAATTTTTATACTGAAGGAGAAGATCACAGCAAATTCACTTGTTTATATCTATGCAATGGAGCCCAAGTACGGATAGTACTTGATTTTTCACAGGGTATGTTAATAAATCTCAGATGCAAGCAAAGAAACAGGTACAATGGGAATTTAAACATCTCCAGAGAAGGCAGGACAAGGAATTTCTAAAGTTAATCCATAATTTTATCTGAAAATGAATAAGAGGTATACTTTCACACGAGACCGTTAGACACTAATCAAATCTAGTAAAGGAACAGGTGTTTGGCATTAATGAGTTAAGAGTTTCAACTCTGACCTTGTAGAAAACCAGGCATACCCTGTATGTCTAGTTCTCCTGTTCAGCTCTGCCCTTCCTAAGGCTGCCTATAAGAAAGCCAATGAGTGTACTTTTTTTTTTACTAGGATTTATACACAGAATTGTTCCAGAGAATGTTACACGAAGGGCAGTTTGTTCTTTTGTTCATTTCTGAATTAAAGCTCCCTAGACCATCATTAAACCTTTGGGCCATCAAAAGCTAATGTCCTTCGAAAATGGAAGAAACTATCTAACTATGTTACGGTATTTCCTCTTTGTCAAACTGGATGTCAACCCTAAATTTATTCACTTTTATCATTTTAATTTGGCTAGGGACATTTCTTTAGAATTTAATGTAATGTAATTTAATGTATGACTGTAAATCTATCATACTAATATTTTTTCTTTGGTATATTTAATAATTTTGTTAAATATTTCCCAATTACATTTCAAATTTTTTAACATTCATTTTTAAAATTTTTACATTCCAATTTCCTTCCCTCTCTCACTCCTCCCCCACCCCTTGGAAAGACAAGTAATATGATACTGACTATATGATACTGACTATGTGGATTCATACAAAACATATTTCCACATTACCCATGTTGCAAAAGAAAACACATAAATCCCCAAGAAAAATAGAATGAAAAATTATGCATCAATCTGCACTTGGTTTCACATCAATAAAATTGATAAAACTGAATGAGTATTTTTTTAAGTTGAAAAATAAGCTTACCTTGCATCTGGGGATATATTCACTAAAGGCTTAAATGTTTCTTGTAAATAAAGTTCTGTATTTAAGAAAATAAAATCTGTAGTTAGCAAGATGATCTACACAGCTTATTATTAAAACATAAATTAAGCACCTCTATAAATTCATGGACTAAAATTAAAAGAAATGCAACTCATCCAAAGTTTTTGTATTAATTATATTTAGATAACTTTCTAGATCTGCTTTGGTGAGCTACCCTTAAAGGAAAATTAAATATTTAAAAAACAATACCATAACAGACACTAAAAATCTGGAACTAAGATCAAATAATATGATAAAGAGTCATACCAGCAGAGGTCACTAAAACTCCATAATGTAATATCTTTAAAAAAAAAATACTGCACTAAAAATGTGTAGGCTAAGAGTCAAATTATAGACCAAATTCAGTTAACAGAAAACATTAAAGTGACAACTATATCATTGTGCTGTGCTAGAATTTGGTTTTATTGAATATTATTCAAAAGGATTGGCCATCAGCTGGGCCTTGAGAATTTTTTTCTAATACAAGTTTTCACTATAATGATATTTGTTGTAATAAGTTTTTCCCTGAAATCCAAGATACTAATACTCCTCTAGAAACACACTGTAATCTATTCATATACTGGGACTTGGTATAAAGAGACTTTGTCTTAGGGCTTATATTATAAAAGTACCAAAATATCCAGTTAAAGTGTTTCTCCAAAGTTATCAATGGTCCCTTAATGTCTTTTTTCTCAATTCTCATTCCTGACCTCTCTGAAACTTTGGATGGTCTGGTCATGCTGCGTCTAGGTTTCCGTGACACTGCTCTTTCCTGGTTCTCGTTCTCCCACTTCTAAGTCACTTTGCTAGATATTCATTCAGTTCATGACCACTAATCATAAACGTCTCTTAAAGTTTTGTTCTGAGACCTCTTTTCTTCTCCCTCTATACTATTTTACCTAGAGGATTCATCAGCTTTCAAAGATTCAACCATCACCTTTTATGATTTTTATAATTTTGATATGATTTGATATGATAAATTTGATATGATTTTCATATCCAGATTTTAACACTGTCCTAACATTCAGTCTTGCAACTCCTACTGCCTATTAGACAAGTAGAACTCATATCCCAAACTGAACTCATTACCTTTTCTCTCTCCCAACTCTGCTGTCTTCCAAGCCTCCCTGTTATTGTCTGGGGTACCACCATTGAGGTGTCAGATTCAGCTCTTCATTCTTACTCACCCCTGCCATATCTGATCTATTGCCATGCCTGGTCATTTCTACCTTCACAACCTCTCTTGTATACTCCCTCTTTTCTCCTCTGACATAGCTGCCACCCTGGTTCAAGCTCTCATCCCCTCAAACTTGAACTACTGCAATGGCCTTCTGATTAATTTCCCTGCCTCAAGTCTCTCCCCAATCTGGTCCATTCTCCTCTCAGCTACCAAAATGATCTGTCTGAATTGCAAGCCTGTCCGTGTCACACTCCTCCACCTCTCTTACTCAAACTCCACTGGCTTCCTATTACCCAAGATCAAACACAAAATGCTCTGTTTGGCTTTTAAAGTTGTTTCCAAGGAAGGAAGGAAACAAGCATTTATTAAGCACCTACTATATACAAGGCACTGTGCTAAGTGCTTTACAAATATTACCTCATTTAATCTTCATAACAGTACTGGGAAGAAAGTGCCATTTTACAGATGAGGAAACTGAAGCAGATAGTGGTTAAGTGACTTGCTCAGGGTCACACAGCCACTAAGCATTTGATGCCAGATTTGACTTCAGGTCTTCCTGACTCCAGGGGCAGCATTCTATTCACTACACCACCTAGCTGCTAACCTGGCCCATTCCTACCTTCCCAGTCTTCTCATACTTCACCCCTTTCAACTCAATAATCCAGCAATACTGGCCTACTTGCTGTAATTTTAATAGGATACACCACCTCCCAACTCCTTGACTTTTCACCTCATGCCTGGAAATCTCTCCCTCATCATTTCTACCCTCAAGCTTCCCTAGCTTTCTTTAAGTCTCTAACCCAACTTCTTCTGAAATTACCATCCATTTACCCTGTATAGATCTTACATGCACATGTTTGTTTACATGTTGTCTCCCCTACTAAAAACATGAGCTCCCTGAGGGCAGGATATGTTTTTTCTTTGTGTTCCCAGTACTCAGCACAGTGCCTGGCATATAGTAAACATTTAGTAAATGTTTATTGGCTTGACTTCTGCTGTTAAGATGGTTCCCAGATATGGGTTTTTAACTTGGTGTCCCTAAATAGATTTCAGGGGGTTCATGAACTTGGATGGGAAAATTACATCTTTATTCTCTCTAATTTCTAAATAAAATTTAGGATTTCTCTCAACTGAATTTTTTAAAAAAGAATCTTATTCTTAGAAAGGTTCCATAACATAAAAAAGGGCGAGAACCTGTTCTAGTTCATGGACGCCCAGGACAGCATTATAGTTGTTTATGTGATTCATTTCTTTAGCCTGACTTTTCTACAGATCATTTGGAGTATCATCATTCATGAAAATACTTTCACCACTAAATGAAACTTCCAAATAAGTCATTTGAATACCATCTTTGAATGACAATGAGTATACACACAGTAATATGGGATCCAAAGAATGCTCAGTGTACGCAGAGTGCCAAGTTAAACTCTGTAGCCTCAGATGCAACAGTCTATGAAGGAGACACATCTAGTTTCTCTAATCAGTTTCTCTCACTAACCTAGTATCTTTCTACAATAAAGTTGGTTTCCTCATCAACTGCTTAACACGCCACGTTAATTTCCACTACTGGATTCTCATACTATTTTCTTTTTCTGGAATTTACTTTCCCTTCTTCCCTGTTCTAAATCTTAACTTATTTTGAATATGGTTTCATGATTCATCTCCCAGAAGCCCTTGATGACTTGCCCTACCTCGCCCATTCTGATCTAACTATATATTTATACAACCCGAATCACATTATCTCCATCTGGCTTTTGTTCATTTCTAACATCTGGGTATATCATGTATGTGTGTCTTGCTTCCCTTACTCAACTTTAACTAACCAAGGGACAGGAGTCCAAGGCAAGGAGTTCTGGGAAATGCTTCACAACCAGCTCTCCGGGGGAAAAATGTATGCACGACACATTTTTAATCTGCATTACTAACATTTTATCCATCACTTTATTAAGCCTAGACAATCAACAAAACAATAAACCAAGCCCTGGTTTGTAGTTTTGCCAATACCAAGGTGTAAATGCTCACTTTGAAAATTTAACAATCAGCTCTTGAGAGACAACATGAACTGGTTCTAGCATATCCCTGGGGCCACCTCTTCTAGTACCTCATTTGTATTCCACATAGCCCTAACTATATTCCTACATATAGGGGACACCCAATAAATACTTATTGAATCAAGCGAAATAATATAATTATGATAAGATTTTAACAAAGAGTAGTTTCACAGTTATGAAATTAATTTCCTTACAAATGGTTTATATCCGATAAGGGTACTCTAGCAAGGAATAATGTGGCAAAACAAACAAATACAAGCTCTTTTTGGGGAAAGTTCTATTAAAGGTGAAAGTACATATCCTACATGTAACATGATTCAAATAACCTAGTTCAGGGTTCATTTATCTAGCTTTCTTTAGAAAACAGATTAAATTAAAAGATAATTGTTGTTGTTGTTCAGTCGTGTCTGACTCTTCATGACCCCATTTGGGGTTTTCTTGGCAAAGATATTGGAGTGGTTTGCCATTTCCTTCTCTAGCTCATTTTACAGATGAGGAAACTGAGGCAAACGGGGTTAAGTGACTTGCCCAGGGTGACAGAGCTAGTAAGTGTCTGAAGCTGGATTTGAACTCAGGAAGATGAGTCTTCCTGACTCCAGGCCCAGCACTCTGTCCATTGTGCCACCGAGCTGCCCCTAAAAGATAATTATTAACTTTTAAATAAAAATATGTATGTGTTTCTTCTAAATCAACTATTCTTTCTATACCTTTAGCACAAAGATAAACATTTAATGGTAACAGCAGCAGTATAGTATTGTAGAAAGCATCCTGGACCAAGGACAAGTCACTTATCTCCTTCTGTATCTTTGTTTCTCTCATTTGAGAAATGAGAATAATATTTGCACCCTATACTAAACAGAGTTGTTGCAAGGAAAGTGCTTCATAAATTGGTGCTACACAAACGTGAGCTATTATTACTATAATCTGAAAATGTAGCTTTAGTGTAAGAATTGCCTGGAATAAGAAGCCATGTATTAAAAGTGGTCACTGATTAACAGTTATGATGATGATGATGATGGTGAAGAAAATCAATGACTTTAAGGTCTGCAATATTCTCACACGTTATCTATCTCAATTGATCCTTGAAACAATTCTGTGAAGTAGGTGATCTCTTACTCATTTTACATTTGAGAATCCAAAGGGACCCTCTTAAAAGAAGTGCCTACCTTATTGTTTAGCAATCACAAGAAAATTCTTGCCCAAAATAATTTATAAAGCCTTCTGCAGTCATTCTGTGAAAACAGCTGAGTGAGCCGGGACCATTCCACACAGGATGGCAGAGGCCAAGATAATTCAAGTAACTTGCTTAAGTTTGTATAACAAAGGAAACCATTGCTGAATTTGAACCTGTTGCTTAGCAGATTTTGCTACCTTCTGCTACACACCAACCAAACCTCTATTCTGAAGGAAAGAAAAAATGCTGTTTTCATTAGCATGTTTTATTCTTGAACAGAGAGAAAAAGAACTGAGGGGGAAAAGTCTATTTATATACAAAGCCTAAGTAAAAAATTTTTACTCAATATTAGATTCTTAGCAATTAAAAATGATGCTTACCCCTCCACGTTTCAATCTTATGTTCTTCTAATTCATAAATCTGTACCTGAAACAAGGGAAGGCAAACGGTCTTTTGCAAATGTGTATTTATATATGGGAAATACTAAACAAGAAAAAAAAGATATTCTGATAGATGCAACAACCTCGTTAGAAACTAACAATTCAGCAGATGGAATTAATCAAGATAAAAATTCTGGAATGCTGTGAGATGAAGTGAGAAATATATAAAGCGTTTTGAGTTGCTTAAGAAGATGCTGTATAAATTTAAAGCATACATACTAAATCAGTACCTTGTTACGTAAACTTTAGATGACAAAATATTTTAACATATCATGTCTGAATTATAGTCTTGACGGTGCCTTTTTCTAAGGACGTGGAAGATAACATCTTTGAAAATGAAGAAAAAGCAACTGGTAAAGTCACAGGCTGAAAGTGAGTTTAGTGACATATCATCATTTACTACATGGGCTCTGTCAGCTACACAAATTTTTTCCTGAGTACCTGCTATGTACTGAGCACTATTGTTGTTGCTAAGGAGGTTATAGAAGTAAGACATGTTCTCTACTGTTGAGAAGGTGGAAACTGAGTCAGGGAGACAAACTATACACACATGGAATAATCTACGCTACCAGAAGAGTTTGAGGGAGCTCTCCTAGCATGGTAGGTGGCCTGTAAACTTATGAGAGGACAGAGACAAGAGTCACACAGGATAGGCAGACAGGGATGGGTTGTGAGCCTCATCTTTGGAGGAAACTCATGAACTGATGAGATCACAAATCTATTTTAATATTTTGGTCTTAAGTACTAGGAACAATATGGTTATGCTTTGATATATGTGGTATATCTCCAAGTACTATAGAAACTCAAAGAAGAGTAGATAAAATGAGTAATGGTGATCAGCGAGGACTATAAGGAAGTGCTGACCTACACTGGACTTTAAAGGAAGGCCATCTGGGAGGGGAGAGGAGGAGCCATGTAGGTGAAGGCACAAGGACAAGAAAGCGATGTTTGTTGGATAGAGAGGATATTGCCCTGACTATAAGTGTCCAACATTTGTAATGGAGAAAGAAGGGGCAAAATAGGAAATACAATTATGGACGTCTTGGAAAGCCTGAGAGGTGAATCTGAATACACAGTGCTAGGTCCTGACTGAGAGGGCATAATTTTAGCTGCTACATTTTGTCAAATGAAATAATGAGAGTAGATTTGGATCTCCAAAGGAGACTGTATGGAGAAAAGAGGGCAGAGGGCTGAGACTTGAGTGATTTCATTTTGAGCAAAGAAAGAACAAGTCAAGGAGACAGAGGAGAAGTCAGAGAAGCTGGAAGAGGTAGGAAATGCTCCAGAAGCCAATGGTTAATATCCTGAATATACAGCAGCGACTGTAGCATGCTCAAGATTAGGTATGAATAAATAACTCATCTAGAAGATGACTCTCTATGGGTTACAGTGCTAAATGGGAAAATCTGCTCTTTACATTAGAATCTTTCACCTATTGCTAGTAAATGTACCAGTGATAAAACTTTAACAAAAGAAAACAAGGCTTTTGGTGGATTGTCCCACTTACATCAGCAATCAAGTATTTATTAAGCACCCATTAAGGCCAGATACTGTGCTAGTTGCCGAGGACACAAAAACAAAACAATCCCCACCCTCAAATTCTACCCTGCCCTTATGTTTTAATAGGGAAGCAATATACACACGGATAGGTATATACAAAACACATTCTGGTAAGGTGACCTTTCGGGGGAAAGGAATTAACTACCGGAGGGATCAGGAAAGACCTCTTGAAAAAGGTGGTGGGTGCCTGAACCGAGTCCTGAAGGAAACCAAGGATTCCAAGATGCAGAGATGAAGAGGGAGTGCATTCTAGGTATGAGAAACGAGCCAGGGCAAAGGCCAAGACATGGGAGATGGAATGCCATGTGCGAGGAAGACCAAGAAGGCCAATTTGGCTACCAGGGGTGGGAAACCTTCAGCCTCAAGGCCACATGTGGCCCTCTAGGTCCTCAAGTGTTGCCCTCTGATGGAATCCAAACTTCACAGAACAAAACCTTTTATGTGGATTTGTTCTGTGAAGTTTAGATTCAGTCAAAGGGCTGCACTTGAGGACCTAGAGGGCTACATGTGGCCTCGAAGCCACAGGTTCCCCACCCCTGGGTTGGGGTGCATGGAGAAGAGAAATGTGTAATAGGCTCAAAAGCTAGCATGGGACTAGGTTGTAAAGGGCCTTAAATTACAAACTGAGGAATTTATATTTGATCCTAAGAGTAATGGCTCACATTACTCTTACAATTATAATTACAGTTACAATTCAGTAACTGAATTGAGGGAGAGATGTCACACAGACAAATTACTTTGGAAGCTGTATGGAGAATGGATTGGAATAAGTGGAGACTTGTCAGTAAGTTCAATGAAAAGGATGCTGAAGTAGCCCAGGACCTGAATTAGGATGGACCCCACTGAATGAATACAAGTTCATTGAGGGAGAGGTATTGTGGATAGGGAAAAGACATGGTGACTGGTTAGATATGTGTAGTAAAATGAAAGTGAAGAGTCAAAGATGACCTTGAGAACCTGAGTGACTGAAAGGCCAGTGATGCCTCTGATAATTATTGGGTCGTTTGAAAAAGGGGTGAAAGAAGGGAGAAGATACTATGTCCTATTTCTGGATATGGTATGTTTGAAATGTCCTATGGACAATTGCTGATGTGGGAATGGAGCTCAGAGAGAGACTAGGGCTGGATATATAGATCTGGAAATCATCTATAAATAGATGCTAACTGAAACTATAGGAATCATCAAGTGAAGGAGTGAAGAGAAAAACCAGAAGAGGGCTTAGGGCAGAGCGCTGGAGGACACCCACGATCGGCAGGTCCGACATGAGTGAAAATCCAGCCAAGGAGACTGTAGAATGGACAATAGAAAAGGAGAACAAAGACAGAGCGGTGTCATGGAACGCAGAGAGGAAGGAGTATCTAGGTGAAAAGGGTGGTCATTGGGGCAAATGCTGCAGAGATGTGATAAGGGCTGAGAAGAAGTCATTAGAGTTTGCAATTAAGAGCCCACTGGTATCTTTGGAGAGAACAATTTCAATCGAGTGCTGAGATCCAAAGTCATATTTTGGAGGGTTCAGAAAGCAGGAAGAATAGAGGAAATGGAAGCAATACAAGTAGACAAGTTTTTCAAAAGACGCTGGCTGTGAATGTAAGATGATATTGCAGAGATGGGAGAATGTTTATTAAGGACAGAGGAGATTTGCACATTTGTTAACAGGAGATAGAGTCTGTAGACATGGAGAGATTGAAGATTTGAGAGGGAGAGGGCAATCTGATAGAGAAGGGGGGGATGGGATCTAGGGTACATTAGAAGGGCTGTCCTTGAGGAGAATGGCCACCTATTCATAAGATTGGATTAAAGGAGGAAATTGTAGGAGAGGATATGAAAGGTTTGTGTTATGAGAGAAGGGGAGAAGAGGGAGCTTGTGGTAAATGACCTAAAGCTGCTACATGTGTAAAGATTCTTAACACTAGAAACACTAGAAATAATTAATAAAATAATTAAAATTTTATGGCTGATAAGGGGTTTCAAGAGATCATCTTGCCCAATCGCATCAATTTATAAGTAAAAAATTTGAGTCCCAAAGAGATAATGTAACTTTGTCCAGATCACGCAGCTAATTAGTATTAAAATTCAGACTAGAAACCCTATTTCTTGATTGCTAATCCTATATGCTTCCTCCTTTACATCATGCTGTAGTCACCAGGGAGAAGTTAAAATGAAAATAACTGAGGTTCACACCCATTACATTGGCAAAATGCCAAAAAACAAAATAATAAATGCTGGAAGAGTTTTCGGGACACAGATATTGGTAGAGTTGTGAATTCGTCCCATCATCTAGAAAACAATTTGGATCTAAAGTAGAAAGTGTACATACCTTTTCATTTCACTATTGGGCTCATATCCTAAGGACCTCAGAGACAGAAGGAAAGGTCCCACAAATGCAAAAATAGTTATGGCAGTATTTTTTGTGGTAGCAAAAACAAAAAACTGGAAACAAAATGAGTAACCCATTAATTGTGTAATGGCAGAGTAAACTGTAGTGTGTAAACGAAATGTAATATCACTGTGCTTAAAGAAATGAAGAATTCAGAGAAACTTGGAAAGATATGTATGAACTAAGACACAGTAAAGTTAATGAGAACCAAGAGAACAAGATGTACTGACCCTAATATGAAAGAAAAAGTACTGAAAAACTTCTGAACTCTTAACAATGCAGCAACAAATTCTGACTCCAGAGGATTCATAGTAGATCATCCCTCCGATACCTCCTCAGGTGTGGCCTTAAAGGTACAGAATAAAGCACAAGATGGCCAGTTGTTAGGGTTTTATGCCTAACTTCTTTTTTTCCAAAGGACTCATGAGGGGAATGTAATGCATTGGGAAGGGACAGTAATGTAAAATCATCAATAAACCATTTATTTCTTAAAAAATCTTTTAGGGCGGAGCCAAGATGGCGGCTGGTAAGCACGGACTAGAGTGAGCTCCGTACCCGAGTCCCTCCAAAAACCTATAAAAATGGCTCTGAACCAATTCTAGAACGGCAGAACCCACAGAACAGCAGAGGGAAGCAGGGCTCCAGCCCAGGACAGCCTGGATGGTCTCTGGGTGAGGTCTATTCCACACGGAGCTGGGAACGGAGTGGAGCAGAGCCCAGCCTGAGCGGCGTGGACGATCCAGACCAGAAGCCGGGCGGAGGGGGCCCTAGCGCCCTGAATATGTGAGCTGCAGCAGTTACCAGACCCCTCGACCCACAAACACCAGAGACTGTGGAGAAGGTTAGTGGGAAAAGCTGCGGGAGTGGAAGGAGTTCGCAGTTCGGCTTCCAGCCCCGGGGGCAGCGGAGGTGGGGCAACTACAGCTGTTGTTACTTCCGGCTCCAGGCCCACCTGGTGGGAGGAATTAAGTGGCGGATCAGAGCAGGAGTGCAACAGCCTGCTGAAGATCTAAGCCCAGTCTGGACTGGGGGTCCTTGGGGAAGGAGGAGTGCGGCTCTGACAGAGCTGGCACCTCCCCCCCAAACGTGGAACATAGAACTCGTTAGTCTACAAGCAGTCATACCCCACTGAAAAACTCAAGGGTCAAGTTAGTTGGTTGGGAATATGGCCAGGCAGCGAAAATGCGCCCAGATTCAGTCTCAGACTTTGCATTCTTTCTTTGGTGACAAAGAAGACCAAAACATACAGCCTAAAGAAGACAACAAAGTCATAGAGCCTACAACAAAAGCCTCCAAGAAAAACATGAACTGGCCCCAGGCCATAGAAGAACTCAAAAAGGATTTGGAAAAGCAAGTTAGAGAAGTAGAGGAAAAATTGGGAAGAGAAATGAGAAGGATGCGAGAAAACCATGAAAAACAAGTCAATGACTTGCTAAAGGAGACCCAAAAAAATACTGAAAAATACACTGAAGAAAACAACACCTTAAAAAACAGACTAACTCAAATGGCAAAAGAGCTCCAAAAAGCCAGTGAGGAGAAGAATGCCTTGAAAGGCAGAATTAGCCAAATGGAAAAGGAGGTCCAAAAGACCAATGAAGAAAATACTACTTTAAAAATTAGATTGGAGCAAGTGGAAGCTAGTGACTTTATGAGAAAATCAAGATATTATAAAACAGAACCAAAGGAATGAAAAAATGGAAGACAATGTGAAATATCTCCTTGGAAAAACCACTGACCTGGAAAATAGATCCAGGAGAGATAATTTAAAAATTATTGGATTACCTGAAAGCCATGATCAAAAAAAGAGCCTAGATACCATCTTTCAGGAAATTATCAAGGAGAACTGCCCTGATATTCTAGAGCCACAGGGCAAAATAGAAATTGAAAGGATCCATCGATCGCCTCCTCAAACAGATCCCAAAAAGAAATCTCCTAGGAATATTGTTGCCAAATTCCAGAGCTCCCAGATCAAGGAGAAAATACTGCAAGCAGCCAGAAAGAAACAATTTGAGTATTGTGGAAACCCAATCAGAATAACCCAAGATCTGGCAGCTTCTACATTAAGAGATCGAAGGGCTTGGAATGCGATATTCCGGAGGTCAATGGAGCTAGGATTAAAACCTAGAATCACCTACCCAGCAAAACTGAGTATCATGTTCCAAGGCAAAATATGGAGTTTCAATAAAATAGAGGACTTTCAAGCTTTCTCAGTGAAAAGACCAGAACTGAATAGAAAATTTGACTTTCAAACACAAGAATCAAGAGAAGCATGAAAAGGTAATCAAGAAACGGAAATTGCAAGGGACTTACTAAAGTTGAACTGTTTTGTTTACATTCCTACATGGAAAGATGATGAGTATGATTCATGAGACCTCAGTATTAGGGTAGTTGAAGGGAATATGCATATATGTATGTATATGTATATATATATATATGTATGTATATATATGTTTATGTATATATATAAGTGAATGTGTATGTATGTATATATCTATGTGTATATGTATGTATGTGTATGTATGTGTATATATGTATATATGTGTTTATATGTGTGTATGTATATATATACATATATATATATGTAAAAGAGAGAGAGCAGACACAGGGTGAGTTGAAGATGAAGGGAAGATATCTAAAAGAAATAAAATGAAATTAAGGGATGAGAGAGTAACATACTGAGAGAGGGAGATAGGGAGAGATAGAATGGGGTGGATTATCTCGCATAAAGGTGGCAAGAGGAAGCAGTTCTATGGGAGGAGGGGAGAGGGCAGGTGAGGGGGGAATGAGTGAATCTTGCTCTCATCAGATTTGGCCTGAGGGGGAATACCATACATACTCAGTTGGGTATCTTACCCCACAGGAAAGAAGAGGGAGGAAGATTAAAAAAAAAAAATAAAAGGCGTAAAAGGCGGGGGGATGATGGAGTGGAGGGCAGATGGGGGTGGAGGTAATCAAAACAAACACTTTGGAAAGGGGACAGGGTCAAGGGAGAAAATTCAATAAAGCGGGATGGGTTGGGAAGGAGCAAAATGTAGTTAGCCTTTCACAACATGAGTATTGTGGAAGGGTTATACATAATGATACACATGTGGCCTAGGTTGAATTGCTCAACTTCTTAGGGAGGGTGGGTGGGAAGGGAAGAGGGAAGAGAATTTGGAACTCAAAGTTTTAAAATCAGATGTTCAAAAACAAAAAAAGTTTTTGTATGCAACTAAAAAATAAGATACACAGGCAATGGGGCGTAGAAATTTATCTTGCCCTACAAGAAAGGAAGGGAAAAGGGGATGAGAGGGGAGGGGGGTGATAGAGGGGAGGGCTGAATGGGGAACAGGGCAACCAGAATATAAGCCATCTTGGAGTGGGGGGGAGGGTAGAAATGGGGAGAAAATTTGTAATTCAAAATGTTGTGAAAATCAATGCTGAAAACCAAATATGTTAAATAAATAAATTGCATTTAAAAAAAAATAAAATAAAATAAACAGAAAAAGGGCATTACAATTAAAAAAAATCTTTTAAAGACTATTTTAACAATTATATGAAGACTGGCAAGGGGACAGACCAGTGGAGAGAAGACAACCAATTAAGAAACTATGACAATAATCTAGGTGAGTTCTAGTTAGAAGCTGAACCTGAGTGGGTTGGTAGCCCTATAAATAAAGAAAAGGGATGAATGTGGGAGATGTGGAGGCAAGGGTGACAGGATTCTACTTTGTATCTACAGCTCTGCCTACTTTCAACTCCATGGAACAAGATACCCCTCCCAGGATAAGGTCATCACTTCTGATTTCACCACCATGCTCTTAACCCAGCCTGGGATATTCAACACCTTCCTACTTCCCTCAGCCTCATCTCCCCTCTGACTGGAGGGATGGAAAGTGGCACACTCAACTCCTCCTAAAGCCATCCTTTAGAGAGGGCAGAACCTGAACGCTGCAGCTTACTCCGCAATCCATCTCTAGCTCTGCTTGGTCTAAACTTCATGGAACAAGATGGCCCCAGTGTCCTTTCTCTTCCCTCACCCCCACATACACTTTCCAGCTTCCTTTTGTATATTTTCTTCTCCCATTAGCTTGTAAGCTCCTCGAGGGCAGTGCCAGGCACATAGCAGGGGCTTAATAACTACTGAGTTGAATTGAATTGGTGGCTAATTTGACATGGGGAGTAAGAAGTGAAGAAAGGAGAAGGTCTAAGATGAGCTCTAGCAGTTACCCAAGTTTAGAGACTGGGAGTGTCCTGTATCAGCCAAAAAAGCTAATTTAATCTTAGGTTCCATGAAGCGAGACATCAGGTCTAGGATTAAGGAGAGGACAGCCAAACTGTCCTCTTCCCTGGTCAGACCATATCTGGAATATACTAGAGTATACTGGAATTCTGTTCTGGGTACCACAGTTTAGGAAGGGCATCAATATATTAGAAAGTAGGTGGTGAAAGGCCCCAAAGTCATGCATAGGAGGAATGGTTTAAGGAAAAGGAAGAGTTTAGCCTGGAGAAGACTCAGAGAAGACCCAGAAGTTGTCTTCATTCTGCTGGCTCTATGGACACTCTGACAGCAATGAGTAGAAGCTACAAAGATACAGATTTAAGTTTGATGTAAGAAAACACTTCAAGAGTAGAATGGATTTTGCCTCAGGAACCTAGGAGATTCTGCCCTTACTAGCAGTCTTTAAACAAAGTTTTGATGGTCACCTGATGATTATATTATAGGGGAAATTCTTGTTCAGGCATGGCTTAGAATGAATGAATGAATTCGGTGGCCCCTTCCAACTTTGAGATTGTGTGGTTCTGATATGATCCAACAAAGGAGCAGTTAGGTAGAAGAAGAACCGAGGCAGAAGAAAGGACCTGGGAGGAGGGATAGATGAGAGTGTTAAAAGCTGAAGAAAGGACAAGGAAGATGAGGCCTAGGAAGAGGCCGTTAACATTTAATCAATGAGAAGATCACTAGCAGCTCTGGCAGTGAGGTAACCACAATGTCTTTTTTGTGCATCTGCACCTATGCTTCATGGGCGTAGTGACCTCTTAGTGTGGAGCTCCGTTGGTCTTGACAGCTTTTCTCAAACTTCTGATCTTAGAGATGCAGCAAGGGCACTGATATTAAGTGACCACACATCCTGTGGTCATGCAGTCACCATGTGTCAGAGGCCTCTTGTTTCCATGCCTGGGCTTTCCATACACTATGCCATGATGCCTCCCCTCATATTTATCTAGCGTTGAAACTTCTCTTAAATTTTACACACATTATCTCTTTTGGCAACAGTCGTGTGAAGGGCTATTATCATCATCTTCATTTTTATGTAACAGGAAACCTGAACGTTCTGAAAGGTTAAATGACTTGGGCCAGTAGGTGGCGTAATGCACAGAGTGCTAGCCTTGGAGTCAGGGAGACCTGAGCTCGATTCCGGCTTCAGACATTTATAAGCTCTATGAACTTTCACAAGCCCTCGCTGCCTCAGTTTTACTCATCTGGAAAATGGTGATAAAAAAGAGATGTTGTAATGATTAAATGAGATATATGTAAAATGCTTCATAAATCGTAACGTAATAGATATTGACTCTATTATGTTAAAATATAGCCATTGGTTCCAGTCTGATGGAAATATGCAGTGGGAATTCCGATAACGCCACCACTTTAGGGGATCCATTATTCACTCTCCTGGGGACTTAGCTGTATAAATGCTGGCTACTGTTATAATGAACATGATTGTGATTGTCCAAGATCATACAGCTAGGCGGTATCCTTGGAAGATTTGAACTCAGTTCCTCCTGATTCCAACCTAGTGCTATACCCATGACCCCACAGAAACCAAATTACAAGGGACTGAGGAGGGGCTGGTGAGGCAGTGGAAGCACTGAATGTGCACTGCTCTTTCTAGGACTCCAGCAGTTATCATCATTACGACCTTATCCTTACTGACAGTTTGAAATGAACAGTAAATATAGTATTTGCTCATTTTATAACTGACCCACAAACACCATTTCCCCAACTTTTGCTCTGTGGATTAAGAAAACACACAAAGAAATGCCTTCTTACTCTAACGACTGTCTCATATTTCCTCCTTTGCCACCTGTATGACTGTGGGAGGTAGCACAGTCTAATGGAAAGAACGTTGGACTTGGAGGGAGAGGATTTGGGTTCAAAAACCCACTTTTGCCATTTACCACCTGTGTGACCATGGGCAAGTCGCTTAACTTCTCTGGGCCTCTGTTTCTTCTTCAGTAAGATGGTCTGGATGACCTGTGAAGTCCTTTCCAGCACTAATTCTAGAAGCCTATAAACCAGCCTATCTTGGCTTTCGTTTCCTCATTTATAGCATTCAAGGGTTGTACCAGCTGACTGTTAAAGTCCCTTCCTCTACAAAGTGCTTTGTAATTCTTTTAAGAAATAAAATGAATCCCAGAGAGATTTATCTTACTTCTTATCCAGAATAATCAGAAATGTTTTAAAGACAGAAGTCCTTTACTGAATCAGGCCCATGGTCCAGTCAGTCCTTTATTCTGCCTTTGACAGTAGTTCTAAGGAATGTTTTTTATAGGGTACTGATAGCTGTGCTTCATGGCGTCATCCTTGAAGGTCTGAAGCATATCCTCACAATCACTAATTCTCCTTTAATACCTGCTATGATTGGGAAGTTACCTTATTTTTTTCAACCTACATCATTTCTTAGAATGATTAATTCCATTGGTTTAATGCCTGCAATATGAGGAAGTACTTTCTTTCATTTTTCCTAAAACTACTCCCTTCGAGCTTTAAAAAAGATAACTCCTAGTCCTAATAATCAGTTCATTTGTACTAACTGGAGCTTATGGTGAAATTCCATATATATATATAAATAATTAACAAATTATATTTTACTTAAAAAGCTGTCTTACTTCTTAGAATAGATTTTATTTATACTTATTCAATTACTGACATACAGACAGTGCCACTTACCATTGGAGATTTATAATATCTATGTAGTATATTTATGAAATCTGTAATTGTTAGCATTCCTGGAACAAAGAAGCACATGTTAAAATAAAATGATAACACATCTACAAGAATAAATTCTCAAATGATAAATGAGAACTTAGGAAATGTATAAAAAAGTTCTTTTAAAATTAATTTTAAATGTTACTAACAACACAGAATATACTATTTTGCATTTCATTCATTTGTTACTCATTTGTTTCATTAATTTGTTGGGCTTATACCCAAATGAACATTAATTCAATTGAAATCCAAGTTACTGTTACATAAGTCAGAGTAGTGGAAATAACATTTTGCAAATAAATGAAAGAAAAACTATCCCTGATATCTTTATAAATGGCCACAAAGTATATACTCTGTAGGTAAAAACAAATTACATTTATCATTTTATAATAAAAAATTTGATCAGTTTTAGAAATATGATTCTTCAATGGAGATTTTTTTGAGATGTACACTAAAACAGCTGCTTCAAAGGGAAAATCATTTTATTTCTAGATTTACTAGACAAGAAGCTGGATGCAAAGTTACTGTAGTCTAAAGTTTCCTAAAATTTTTAAACAGAGTTTTCTAAAAATGCTCCTAAGGGAACTGAAAGAATAGAATCCATTTGCCAACTGATAAATGGTAGAAAAAAATATACACAAGTAGTCCCTCAAGGGAAGAAATTCAATCTATCTATAGCCATTCAATCTATCTATAGCCATATGAAAAAATGCTCCAAATCACTAATAGCTAGGGAAATACAAATGAAAGTAACTCTGAGGTTCCGTCCCACATCCACCAAACTGGCAGCATTGACAAAAATGGAAAATGATAAATGATGAGGGGCTTTGGGAAAACAGGCATTGTTGGTGCAGCTGCGAACTGGTTCTGCCATCTTGGAACTATTCCCCCAAAGTTACTAAATTATACATACTCTTTAACCCAGCAATACCACTACTAGGCCTATATAGCCCAAGAGAGAAAGGAAGGAACAGGTACAAAAATATTTTATAACGGCTCTTTTTTTGTAATCACAAAGCACTGAAAACTAAGGGACTGCCTATCAACTGGGGAATCCTATGGTATCAGAAATAAGAAAGAGATGGTTTTAGAGAAGCCTGGGAAGATGTATAAACTGATGCAGAGTGAAGTGAGCAGAACCAGGAGAATTTACACTATAACATCAACAGTGCAAAAGCAAACAATTTGCAAGACTTATCAACTTTGATCAATGCAATGATCACCATGATTCCAGAGGACTGATGGAGAATTCTACCCAACTCCTGACAGAAAGGGTACAGACTAATATGTAGAAGACACACGTACTTTTGGACATGGCCAGTATGAGAATCTGTTTTGCTTGAGGGATTTTTTTGGTTTTTTTTGGGGGGGGGATGGGAGAGGATTATGTGGTTGGGGAAAAAACTCCCAAATTACTTTTATGATATAGAAACAAAACCCAGTCATCATAATTACTAATCTACCAACTACCTACATTAAAAATAAATAAAACTTAAGCACTAAATTTTAGGCAGATATTATGTACACAAGTGGTGATCTGGCTCCTGGATCCACATATACTGGCAGAAAGTCCACCATATATCTATTAGGAAACCAGAAGCTATTAAATAATTGGGAACTTTTTGTAATTTGACAGAAGTCAAAAAAGTGTTTTCAATTCCCTGACAATATAGATATTTAGAAAATGAAATCAAAACATAAATTAGATTCATCAGTATTTGGAAGATCACCTGAACTCTCCAATTAGCACCACTTAAATAAATAATAAAAGCAAAACATTTCCTGGCTTTCTGTTTCTTCTCTTTTTAGTCTTTTTTCCATCCTAAATTCCTTACCTACAAAACTCTGTTTCTTACTCTCCCACAGTGGCGCTGCTCGAACACCATTCGCTACCAAGGCAAAAAAGGCCTTTTTAACCTGAAGAAAAATAAAGACACAGCACATATAGTTTAAAGCTTCACACATTAGGAGGAAAAATATAACTCTATCTAAATACATTCTATGTAATCTACCTTCACAACTTTAAATTGGACACATGTGGTATACCTAAAATTGTCTACCTGACATACTTAGCATGTATGATTTTAAAGTAATTTTTTTTAAAAAATACATAATATTATTTGCAAAATCTTCTAAAAATAAATAGCTTGAATAACGGTTTTTCTTATTTTTTCTATGTTAAGGTACTACATGGATACATATTCTTAATACTAAAAATAAACAAATAATTAAATTTTAGACATTAAAATTTCTTAATTTTACATATAAATATGTACCTACTAATTTATTTATTATAAATAACAAACATATTATGTCAAGGTTTTTTTTAAATTTTTAAAGGTTTAATTTTATTTACAAATCTGTGGATGGTCAGGATGTCAGATGAACTCATGAGAAAACGAGTCACTAGAAATAAAGAAATTGTCCACGTAAGAAAAGCTTGCAGCTGGGGACAAAGCCACGGCTACTCTCTATTCCCTAAGTTACTGGCAGGACTATGCCTTCTTTGGACTATGCTGGAAATGAGGAGGGTGGGATTTCACTCATTTAAGGAATGGTGGCAGAGAATATGTGTAATTTTCTTTTCTTCATTTGTTCTAATTACATGTTTTTGCTGACCCTGTCCTTTTGCTTGCTTAGATTTTAGTAATGTAGACCTAAGGTAACTTTAGACATCTCCATTTTCAACAGAGGTGAGGAATGAAACCATATGTGGCACACTCATCAGAAAACAGTCACACAAAGATGACTCCAGCCCATGAGCTAACTGGCCCATAGGAAATTTAGTCCCTAACGGAGCAGGTTTGTGCTTGTTACACTAAGAAATGTAAGCTTTTCCCGCACTAGGAAGCATGTTGTCTCTGAAAGCTGAATGGAGAAGATATAGTATCAATAGTGCTGGCTTTACATTCATAAGACATTTAAGCTCTGTAGAGATTTTTATATACATTATATTATTATCTCACAATAACTCTGTGAAGTGTTGGTGGAATTGTAAATTGGTCCAGTTGTTCTGGAAAACAATTTGAGATTATCTAAGAAAAGTCACCAAAATGTTCATACCCTTTGAACCACTAACCTCAGCACCCAAGAAGGTCAAAGATAGAAAGAATGGGTGTGTGTGTATATGTGCATGTGCATACACACATATGTGTATATATGTAGGTATATGCACACATACATACACACCATATATATTTATATACACAGTCACAGCAGCACTTTTTTGTGGCAGCAAAAATTGAAAATAAAGTGGTGAATGGTTTGAACAAACTGTGGGGTAAGGCTGTATGACTGCCCCAGGTAAGAAATGACATCTATGAGGAATGCAGAGAAACACGGGACACCTTGAATGAACTGACACAGAGTTAAGTATGCGGAACCAGGAGAATGACCTAAACAATGGCCACGAGAATATTAACAAAATAACACAAAAAAGCAGCCAAATTCAAATCAACTGTGATGATCCACCTCTGATCGGAGAAGAAAGGATAACACGCATTTCCCTCCTTTTGGTGGAGGAGCGGAGTTTATGGGAATGAAATATCATAGATGCCGTCAGATTCTGCTACCTACTTTTCTTTGTTACAAGCGAGCATTTAATGGTTATGGGTTTATTAGTGAATGTCCATTGTGTAAAAGCGAGTCACCGATGATTAGAAACAACTCAGTGACGGAATGCTATAGTTGTTACCATTCCCATTTTATAGATGAGGAAACTGATGCTCAGAGAGGTCAAGGAGAAGGAAAGTTTAGCTAGCAACTGGAAAAAAAAAGCAGCCACGTCATCCTAGTGACACAACAGCAGAAAGAAAAGTCCACTGACATCCCGAGGCTGATAAGCTGCTATACTGAATGGTCCCACGTGTTACTTGTGTACGTGCTCAGAACTGTCAATCCCTAACCTGGAAGCCATTGCAAATGAAGGCAGTGAGGCTGGGTTTGGGTAAGAACGGTAAGAGGGGATGAAAAGGGAAGTCAGGTACAAATATATGCAGACACAAATGGAACGTTTAATTCAATAACGCATGATTTGCGAAGTCATAAATGTGCCTTTTCTGTTGTAAAATAATCACTACCACAAGTGCTAATCCATAAGGAAAGCAAATCCGAGTGATTTTGTGTATAGCATGTACACTGTTCTACTCAAAATGACCTGAAGAACTGAACATTTTACACTCTCTCACACAAGACAAGTACTTATAATAATTAAATCTTGATGTTGAGGAAGAAAGTCATGCTCCTTAGAGCTTGGTTCTTTTCAGGAATGGGCAACTGATCATGAGATAAGATCATGGTTTCTGAAAGAAGAGTCTGAGTTAAGACTTTAGGAAACCTCCCTCAGTGGATTTTGTCCAGGGGCTTCTTGGAAGAAAATGAGAGCTACAGAGATAGGTTTTATCTAGAAGGGCTTTTAGCCAGCTTCAGGAAAACCAGGAAAGTAGAGTATAAGCTTTCTTAAGAATGGAGATGAAGTTGGTGGGGAGATCTTATGCTTTTTGAATATTTATACCTGGAATAAAATGATCTTATATGGTTATGGCACAGAGAAATTTTGTATTTCTGTCTAGAAAATAATCTTTTTAAACTACTCCAAGCCAAGAATTAATATTAATTTTAAAGAAACATTATTATTTTTATTTTTATGGCAGAGGTATTTTATCTGAAACAAGACAGACTAATTCTGCTTCCCCCAGATTAACATTTCCATCTAATTAATGGATTCCTCAAAAGCTGTTCAGGAAAGCAATCTAAAATGTTACTAAACCATTTTTCAAGGTTGCTGTAACAAAAATAAAAAGAATGTTATTGGACGCAGTGATCCACTTTCCTCTGGATGTATCACAATTATGCGAATATGCTATATATAAATCTCTAGAAATGGATAACATCTGCTTAATTGTGACATGAAATATACTGTTGAAACTAAGTAAACATAAATGGGTCAGTGGTAATATATATGCATACATATATATTCATGAGAGATAAAATCAATAAAGCTAGAGTTCAGAATAAAAAAAAGACAGTATAGAGACTTTATTGTCAGTGTGTTTTATGGTGATGTCGCTGCTGAAAAAAAGTAGTAAACGTGGATGAAAAATAAAGGCCACTGAGGTCGATCCTTATGAAACCAGACCTGTTCCTTTTTTAAATTGTGTAATGCAGTGGTTCTCAGAGTGTGCCATAGCACTATGAGTTTCATGAGGTGAGATTTTTCACATTCCCCAGCCCCTGCCCCCAGCATTTGCTGCCTGCTCTCCCTGGCTTGGTTTCAGGAAGATCACAATAGCAGCTCTATTCACAAAGGCGAAAAGCCACCTTTTTCTGCAGTGAGTGCAGGGGAAGAAGAGAAAGAAGAGGGTGAAGGGGCAGGGGAAAGAAAAGAGAAGCAGAGGAATCTTAAGCCTGTGGTAATGAGACTAGGAGGCTGACTAACCAGAAACGTTTCTTTGTTGACGACTTAAACAAATGTTCAGTATGGATAGACTACCAGGGCTGAAGTCAGGAAGACCCAAGTTCAGATCTGACCTCAGACACTTTCTCTAGCTGTGTGATCTATGGCAAGGCACTTAACCCTGTTTGCCTCAGTTTCCTCATCTGTAAAATGAGCTGGAGAAGGAAATAGCAAATCACTTCAATATCTTTACCAAGAAAACCCCAAATGGAGTCATGGAGAGTCAGACACAACTGAAACAACTTCACAAAACAAAATTCTAGTGCATCTTCCACTAATCATCTAACTGCTTCATTTCTCTGTCTGAAATAATATAAAAACAAATCCACTTCACTTCAAAACACAGAAGCTTTATGTATATGAAAGCATGGAATATCTGAATGGTCGTGGATAGCACTGGATTCTCTCCATTTTAAATGTTTCATAGAAGTTATTATGGGTGTTCTGAAACACCTGCCCCTCTGGTTGAGCAGTGATCCTTCTTAAACCCTAAAGAGATTGTGAGATCACAGCTTTAAGTATGTTGGCAGCTCCACTCAGACACTTTAGATTCTTGTGGTCATTTCAAAAAATGTGTACATACACAACGCTGACAGAAAATGATATGTCTGAGAACTTATTTTTTTATTTAGGTTAAATCAAATTAAGGTTAAACTTTTAGGAATATCTCACTCACTTCCGAAAATATAGAGTGACATGGAACAATACATCCTATTTTATGTGGCAAACCACACAAAGAAGATTTTCACAAAAAGCTCAAAGTATCCTCTTTGGTTCTGAAACTTGTCTTGGGAGATGATTTCCTAATTTAAGAAAAAAGGACATAAGTTTTATATTCCTGAGAAAGCCTTTTATGACTTTTTAAAAAAAAAACTGCACTTAAAAGATAATGAACCAAAATTAAGTTCATTTCAAAACTTAAGAAGTACATGCTACATGTTAGTACTGTAATAGGCCAAAAATTAAGCTCGCCCTCCTCCCCCCAAAATTCCATGTTGAGTTTACATCTATATTTTCTGGAAGGAGACTTAAAAACCTAGATATACTTAATATCTATTTACTTATATTTTAAGAAGTAGCACTTTTTACTTGTTTTGAAATTATTTTTCCTAAAATTCAAGTGAGGTAGGCCAGAAGGGTCATCGCTACTTTAAAAAGTACAGCAACTCTGAGATTGAGCAATTTTCTTAAGGCATTAGTCACTGTTAGAACTGGAAACAAACTAAGGATTTCTGAATTTCTATATTGACCAAGCCTGGCCCCAAAGCTGCAAAACTGGGGAACCATGGGTGAGGAATACTGCAGATAATGCCTGGCTTCTTTAGATATATTATTTAGTTTTATATAATATTTTCTTTTTTCTTCATCTTTTAAAAATATATTAAATAAAGGATGGCTCTTTGTGAGGCAATAAGGAGAGAGAGAGTGGGAAATATAAGTGATGTAAAAACAAAAGGTATCAGTAAAAATTTATTTAAAAAATAATTTCCAGATCTCATTCCTGCCAATTGGTTTCATGCTGGCTTCACAATATTATTTCTAGTTAAGCTTTTTCAATTTAATATTTATTAATTTCAATAACCTCAAAAATTTCCATATTTGTTCTGGTCTTTACTAAATGATATTCTATTCTAGTTTATTTATTTCACCTTACTAAAGGGCAGAAGTTTAAATTAAGTGAGAAGCTGAATACAAATCTGGCCTAAACCACCTTTACAGTAGTAGCCAGGGCACTGCATGATGCCACTCTCAGTTGCCCTTTCCTTGGACAAAAAAAAGTTAAACTTTTCCTAGAAAGGATTTTTATTGATAATAAAACCTTGCATTTCTTGCCAAAAATTACATGATTGTTTTATAACATATGTCTGTAGATTATACTGATAACATTATGGAGAAGTTATTTCTGTGATTAAAAAAAATAAGTAGAAAAGCAACTGATAGCTTATATAATAAGAGCATAGAGAGTACAGGGGAAACAAAATTAGTGCATGCTAAGATTACAGTTTTATAAATTGATATACCCGTACACACATAAAACCTGCTTTAGGGGAGAATTACAAACCACTCAGAAAATTTACAACAGCAAAAGGGTTGGTGCTGTTACCAATTAACCAAGAAACAGAGAAAAAGACTGGTCTGGCCTAGTTCTAATTGGCACTTAGAGAGCTGGGAAAATTCCTGGTTAGTGACTGGGTGCCTATAAGAGTTCCTTTCTTCTCAACTGACAGGCAATCTGCCCAAACCACTGCCAATTTAAATTAAAAATTCAAAAAGACTTATAAAGCATCCAGATGTTAATATGTTGATTAGATGAGTAAAAACAGACAACAAAGTTTTAATCTAGAAACACTCTTTAATTGGATGAAAACCTAATCAGGACCTAGCTGCTATAGAAGAGGTTGTGGCAATGTATGCGAAGTGGGACATCTGTGTTTCAGGAAACTAGAATCTGATAACTCACGACTTTTAGTACATTTTTATTTTAAAATGAAGTAATTAAATCAATTGTGACATATTTAAGTTGACATTGATGAAAAAGCTTAAGCATTTAGCATATGCCAGGGAGCAGTTTTAGCATTTTTATTCCTTTTATTTTTATTCCATTTTATTCCTATAGTTTTCACTACAATGATTCTGGGTTGTGGTTTGTTCAGAGTACTCCTATACCAATAAAAATATTGTCATGTTGAAGAATTGCTCATTATTCCTTACCTATTTTTCTGATAGCTAAGACAATATACTTTATAGTAACAAGAACAGAATCTTGTTAATGTTGGGCAACTGCAGGAGTGCCAACGTACTCTCAAGTATTCTTGGTAGGCAAGTGAATATGGTCTCCACCCTGGAACATGGGGCAGACCCTGTGCTTCACTGAGTTTGAGTTTGATCTCAGTCAGTCTGCTTTCTAGGACTCACAGATACAAAGTCTTTCTGTCTCTCTTGAAGCGAACAAATGAGAAAGACCAGACACATCCCATGCTCCTGGGAGTCTGTGGTGCCTGAACATTTGGCAAAAGGTCTCTTACTATCTCCCTACTTTGCCCCAAACTAAGACACGAGGATTTATGGGGTTACTTAAAGTGTACTTCGTGGTGATTATTCAGAGATTTAAATTTCACAGATGGAATCAGTAGCCTGGCAAGGTAACTGCTGCTTAAATTGCAGAATTGTGCCAACTGCTTCAATGCTGTAATTTTAGGATTTTCATATGTTTTACAAAGAGCTTTCACATACATGTTGTGACCTTCACAACAATCCTATGATGCAAGTAGGACAAGTGTTATCATCCACATTTTAAGTATGAAGAGACTTCGGTCCAAAGAGATTAAACTTGACCAAGGTCCCGCTGGAATCGATCAGTCACCAGCATTTATCAGATATTTACCACAGGCTAGGCACTATGCTAAGTCCTAAAGATACAAAAAAGGAAAAATAGTCCCTACCCTCAAGAATCTTATATTTTAACCAAGGAGACAAGTGTAAAAATAGATAGTATATATACCAGATACATACAGAGTGGAAAAACTAACTTTCGAGCAGGGGGGATGGGGAACCAGGAAAGGTCTGCTGCAGAGGGTGGCATTTCTGCAGTCTTGAAGGAAGATAGGAATTCTAAGAGGTTAAATAAAGATGGAGAGTCATACTGGAAAACATCTAGCATGCTAGCATGACTAGACTGTAGAGTACATGGACAGGAGTAATGTGTAGGGAGCCAGGAAAGAGAGCTTCAGATGCCCCAAAGAATTTAAATTTGATCCCAGAGGTCATAGGGAGTGACACTGTAGTTTATCAAGTAAAGAAGTGAGATGGACAAACCTACATTTTGTGACAATCACTTTGGCAGGTGCATAAAGGATGGATTGGAATGGGGAGACACTTGGCGAGTTCAGGAGAGTTCAGGAGAGAGGTGATGAAGATCTGAACTAGGGAAATGGCTGTATGAGTGGATAGAATATCGATGACGTTGTGGAGAAAGAAACAATAGCTTGGATACGTGTAGTGAGTGAGAACGAGGAACGAGGAGTTGAGGATAATGCCCAGGTAGTAAACCTGGGTTTCCAGAAGGATGGTGTACTTGACAGTAATAGAGAAATATGAAAAGGGGGAAGGGAAGATAATAAATTCTGTTTGGGACATTTTGAGTTTGAGGTGCTGATGAAACATCCAGTGTGAATGTGGACATGGACCATAGCTCAGGGAAAGAGACTAGGGCTGTATGTATAGATCTAAGAATCTTCTGCAGAGTAATGATAATTGAAGCCCTAGGCAATAATGAGATCATTAAGTGAGAAAGAAAACAGAGAAGAGACCAGGACAATGTGCTTAGGAACATACTTACAGGGAGTGGGCATAACATGGATGAAGAACCACCAAGGAGACTGAAGAGGACCAAGGGAGCATAGTGGCATTAACAAACCAAAGAAGAAAAATCATCAAGGAAAAGGTAATGGGCTACAGGGTCAAATTCTGCAGAGAAGTCAAGGATGAGGAATGAGAAAAGGCTACGAGATCTGCTAAGTGACAGATAATCAATAACCTCTGAGAAAGCAGTTTCAGTTGAAAAATGAAGCTGGAAGCCAGATATTAGAGGGCTTAGAAGAGGGAGAAGCACCAAACAGAGATAACTTTTTAAAGCGGCTTATCTGAGAAGGGGAGGAAGACATAGGACAATAACTAGTGGAGGTTTCTTAAGGCTGGGGGTGGGGCTAGTGCTTATTTATAGGCTGGTAGGGATAGAGAGAGAATGATGATTAAAGGGAGGGGAGAAGGAATGGGATCAAAGGTCCATGTAGAGGTTGGTCTTGACAAGAATAACCACTTCTTCATTAGAGACTAGAGTGAAGGAAGAAATAGTAGGGGATGATATCAGGGGAATGTGAAATGAGCAAAAGAGAAGATCAAACTCATGGCAAAAGTTCTCCATTTTTTTAGGGAAGGATGAGTGAAGTCCTTAGCTGAGACAGTGAGGAAAGAGGATAACTGTAGGAGGCTTGGGAAAAGAAGAGAAGGTTTAGAACAGCTGTGGCAGTGAGCAAGAAAAAGAACTGACTGGGAAGGAGTAGAAGGAATGTCTTACTGCCATGATTAAGTAATATGAATGTGTAGTGAACTCAATCAACATGGATTTGTGACTTCTTCCAGCTCCATTCACTCAGAACCACATAAGTAGGTGTGAAGGAGGCAGATAGTGAGAATAATCCAAGGTTGGAGTTTGGCAACCTTGATTAAGACTGATCCATTAACCAATATTCTGTAGCAAGAGTTGCTCACATAGCTTAGACTCTTCCTATTTGTACAGCTCATTTGTCTCCATGAGGCTATCACATAAAATACTTTTCTGAAACTAAGATATGTCGTTGCCTACAATAATCTCTCCTGATCCATGAGTCTTAGGAAAAGAGAAAGAAAACTAAGTTTGGTTTGAATTGGGAACCCTTGCTGGCTCCTACTTTATCTCCTATATCTTTTCTAAGTACTCAAACTATTTAATAACCTCTTCTAGAATGTTCCTCATGGTAAGATTGCTAAGTCCTAAGCCATCTCTCTTGAACTATTGAAACTCATTAGTAAGTCTTCCTAATCAAGTGACAAGTAATTTTCATTTTATCATTTAGCCACGCGTTGCTCTACTACCTTCGTTACACACCATGTATTCATTTTTCTTATATTTTACGTTCCCAGGGGGCAGAGAATGCATTTCCTTGCTCTTCCTCTAACACAACATTTCATTTTCTCTGGCTGGCTCCAATAAATATGCTCTCCCTCCTCATTTCTGGATCCTGGCTCTTTTCAAGTCCCATCATCTGCAAGGGACCTTTCCCTAGTCCTCCTTAATCTTAGTGCCTTCACTTTGAGATTGTCCTCTATTTATCCTGCATATATTTTGTCTGTATGTTGTTA
This sequence comes from Trichosurus vulpecula, assembly GCF_011100635.1. NCBI lineage: Eukaryota > Metazoa > Chordata > Mammalia > Diprotodontia > Phalangeridae > Trichosurus > Trichosurus vulpecula. Next base: position 93,500,077 of record NC_050577.1, on the reverse strand, counting down.
TATTTTGTCTGAACATGATGTTTTCACCATGAGACTGTGAACTCCTTGAAGGCAGGGACTGTTTTGCCTTTTATTTTCAGCACAAAGCACAGTCTCTGGCACATAGTAGGCATTTAATAAATGCTTGTTGACTATGTACCTTAGTTTATCATTTATAGCTGAACCACACTTTTTAGTGAGTCAATAATATGTGGTTTGTTTAGATATTCTCCCCCAATCTTATGTTTGGCCCTTATTTCTGTACCTAGAATCACCAAGTTAAAAACAATACTGCTTAAGATTCTCTGTTTGTCTCACGTGTCACTATTATTTCTTTCACGTTATTATTCCATAACAACATTGGCTACCTGGTAAAAAGCTTGGCTAGACTGTAATAAACTTCATTGAAGCATCCAAAGGACCATGTTCAAATTTTGTTATGAGAGTAATCAACATAAGTCATTTGATATATATAGGGAGAATGATTAAAAGTCGTGAACAGATACTTTATGCACATTTTAATGCAGTGATGGTGATCCATCATTTTATTACTCATAATTTCCAAAAAGAATTACAGGGTTTCCCCCTCCATCAATATTATTCCTAGTTAATTTATTGTGGATGCTACTAAGTATCCAAGAAAGATTCACAGGATACTTATTTCATAAGAGAACCCAAATTACACAAAAGTTTATGAAAAAATGAGTATACTCACTTGTAATGTAGTGTCAAAGACAACAAGCTTTGAGCTGGTTGGAACAATGTCGTAACACTTGTGGGACTTCATGAATCGCATGTAAATATCACTTTCAGATTCTTCTATTGCTGTAGGAAAAATGGAATATCAAAGGTTTTGCTTTAAACTCACACTTGAAATCAGATTTTATATGTACATGTATATGTATTTTAACATATGCACACAGTATGCTAAAGGGTACTCAGTATAATACTTCTTGAAGCAGTCTATGCTCTTGTGGTTTCTGAAGGCCATTTGTAGCCCAGGAAAGTAATCATTTAATTCTAACTCTCCCTTACTTTGGGCAGCTGGGTTGCACAGTAGATAGAGTGGGGGGCCTGGAGTCAGGAAGATGTGAGTTCAAATGTGGCCTCAAGCATGTACTAGCTAGCTGTGTGACCCTAGGCAAGTCACTTAACTCTCTTTACTTTTGTTTCCTCATTTGTAAAATGAGCAGGAGGAGGAAATGGCCAACCACTCCAGTGTCTTTACCAAGAAAACCCCAAAGGGGGTCACAAAGAGTCAGATGTGAATGAAATGACTGAACAAGAAGCTCCTTACTTTTCCTTGGTTCTTTGAATCTTACTTTTCTACTAAGAACTTCTGTACCTAAGACAGCTAAATTCATTCAAATACAAGTGTAAAAAAGAACACTTAATGTTATTTTTAAAATAACCTAAGAATTGACTCAATCTATGGAGTCTAGCACAAAATATTTTCTGCAAATTTAGCATAGCAAACTTGTGGCCATACTATTTCAGTTTTGTTTTTGTAAAAACCTAATGAAACTATCTGAAATTGGGAGGAAATGGTTAGTTCTAACTTCATAGTAATAGCATAGATTAGAAGCATAATAAAATGGTCCAAGAGAGGGATTTTAAAAATGCATAGTGCCTGGCAGGTAGTAGTCACTAATAATAATTTTATTGACTGACAAAAATTTTATATAGATAGTACTAAAATGTTCATACATAGTACATTCTTATACACTATACAAAAGCCTGTTACAGTACAGTCCTATAGATTTGTGACCCACATATCTCAATCAAGATAAAAAAGACCAACAAGCACTATACTTATATGGGTTATCAGCTATTTCTGGCTGCTGCTTCTGTGAAGAGAAGCCACACTGCCTTACTAGTAGGCAGAGATTGCAATATCACTGGCTTCTGACACAGTCTCCTTCAGAAGGCCACTGCTTTGGCGTGAAAGACTTTCTGCATGGTAATTTCAACTGCATACTCAAAGGTGAGGAAGTCATACCACATATGTACTCCTTAGGTGCTCTTTAAAAAAAAGAGATAGCTGTAATCTGAGAGATGTCAGAGGGTGGAGATACCTAGGAAGGGACTATTTATCATGAAGATAGAGAGGCTAACTAATAGATCTGCTAAGGTAAGCAGATCTTTACCAGCTGGGACTTTACATGCTACTCTCCTTCTTCCCACTAGGCTCAGAGGGAGAGGCAGCAACCCCACCCTCCTCCTATTTCCTCTAGGACCTTGCCTCATCAATCAAGGCTTCTCTATTTCCTGAAACTTCACTCTCATCCTCTCTACCATCTCCTTCCCATCAACGAGCAAAGATTCTCACAGAGTGGCGTCTAGCCTACAAAAATCTTTTCTGGGACTCCAGCACTCCTTCAGAGTATCTTCCTATGTATCTCCCCTCCTTTCTACTGACAAACTTCTGGAAAAAAAAAGTTTAAAATCACTGCCTGCACATCAATTCCCAATCACTCCTCAACCTGATACAATCTAGCTTTTGTCCTTAACCCTCTTATCACTAAATTTAATGACTTTGGGGGGAAAAACTGTTGTAAGGATTTTTACTTTTGGAATTTGAGAGTAGCATTTTGACGGCTTTATATGACACTTAACCATTAGATTTATAATTATAATCCAAATATGGATTTTTTTTTCATTCCTGACTCTTAAAATCACATTTTCTATCTCTGAAATGTCCCCACATCTACAATGAAAGTCCAGTTTCCCAGTGATCACATGACATATAGTTTGAAGAGGAAGGATTAAGGATGTCTTGTGTGAAATTGCCCTAGGCTGGGTAATTCTGTTTTCCACTCCTCCTTCCAAACCTACTGCCAAATTTGGTGTGCTGCACTGGGTTTGGAATGTGGGGACTTGGGCTAGATCCTGCCTCAGCTCTTACCTCACTACCTGTGTGACATCAGAAGTCACATGATTTCTTTGAGCCTCAGTGGGCTTCTTTGTAAGATGAGGAGGATAAAACCAAATGGACTTCAAGGTGACATCTAATTCCCCAACTCCTGTGATCTGAAATCCTATTAGGATCCCATCTTCCTTACCCTTCCTTACTCTGCGTGCACCTACTCTCAACCACCTCTTGGCTTCTCTGACATTACACTTTCTTGATTATCCTTTCATTTCCTTGATAAGTCCACTCATCAGCCTTTTCGCTCTCCTCTTCCTGACCCTTGAACACTGCAGTTTAATATGAGAAATATTTAACGCAATATCTCAAAACCTTGAGGTACCCCCAAGATTTTGTCCATTTTCCCCTTCTCTCTCTACTGTCTCTGTTGGTGAATGCATCTACTCCTGAAGTTTCAATTATTACCTCCATGCAGATAACTGACCTTCATTACCTTCCCAGACATATTCTTCACCCAAATTTCTCTACTTCTGTTGACGGCACACCATCTTCCCAATCACCCAGACTTTGTAAAGCTTGACATTAGTTTTCACTTTTTCTGTTCTCTCACCCTGCCACAACCAAAACCACTGCCAAGTTCTATCGGTTTACTTCTACAACTTGCAAGTCTGCTGCTTTTCCTTCTCCCATTCCAACTTCGTCACTTCAGACCTTCATTTCTTTTTGCCTAGACTATCATAACAGGGGATGGAGCCAAGATGGCAGGTGGAAAACAGGGACTCGCTTAAGCTCTCCTCCAAATCCCTCCAAACACCTGTAAAAAATGGCTCTGAACAAATTCTAGAGCTACAGAACCCATGAAATAACAGAGGGAAGCAGGTCTCCAGCCCATGATTGCCTGGATGGTAGCTGGGAAGGGTCTATCACACCATACAGGGAGCGGAGAGCAGGCCAGTGTGGGCGGTGCCAGGACCAACCAGACCAGGACCTGGGCAGAGCAGGGCTCAGGGCCCTGAATCACTAAGATGTGGCAGTTACCAGACTTCTCAACCCACAAACACCAAAGACAACTTAGTAGGTCTGTGGGGAAACTGCTGGATCTGGGTGAGAGAAGTGAGCAGTCTGGCCCCAGCCCTGGGGTGGCAGAGGTAGTGCAGCAGCAGCAGGCAGCTCCGGCAGCTGCTTCTGGAGTTCCAGCTGCAGCTGCTTCCAGCCCCAGGTCCACCTGGTGGGAGGAATCAAGCAGCGGATCAGAGCGGGAGTGCAGGGAGTGCTTTGCTGGCACAGAGGCAGGGTTCTCTTGCTTTGCCCTGCTTGGATCTGGGTCACAGTCCTGGTTGGTGGTTCTTGGGGGAGGAGGAGCGCTGCTGTGGCAGAGCTTGCTGTGTAGAAGTAGCTCTGAAAACAGCTGCGCACAACCCTTCTATGGTCAGATTTTGTTGTTTTTTGCTCACCTGTTTGGGGGGTCTTTTCCCTTTCTTTTAAATTTGTTCTCTGCTCCCAGGTAGAATGGACTCTGTTTCAGGCTTCTTGGGCCAGTGGATGCAGGCACTGACTGTTTACCTGATGAGGCCTACAGGGGAACCTTGCGTCTGGTGCTGTGTTGAGGGGGTGGGCTGGGGGGTACCTGGAGCTGCTGGAGGCTGTAGGGGTCTGGTAGCTTACCTGGTACTGAGCTGGGGTCCTAGTGGTGGTATCTGGTGTGTGCTGAGGCCTGGTGTGGTTTCCCTGTATTACCCTGGGGCTACCCTGAAGCCTGTGGAGATCTGGCCACTGAAGAGTATCATGTATTTTTTATAGCAAAGTATTTGAAACACAGATTCTTGACATTACTGCTCCCATATTCATAGTAAGTGAGTTTTCTATTCTCTCTTCTAAAACCTCATCCTCAAGCTTATTAATGAAATACATACATATTAATATTGAGAAAAACGTTCCTATTGAAGGCAGCGAAACAGTAAGGCAATAAACACAACATCAACAATAATCATGAATATGCCTATGCAGTTCTGTATCACAAGGTATGAGAGACCCTCCATAAAGAAGGTAAAAGAAGTATAACGTTTATTCAGACAGCATATCCCATAATCAAATGTTCAGCTCCCACAGCCAGGCAGCCCACTTTATCATAACGGCAAGGAGCTTAAAACACCATATCACAGCCTGAAAACTCGCCATCCCAAAACCTCTCTGACCCCCCTGCCGGGGTCTTCCCAAAACAAACTCACAGTACAGCTAGGTCAGCCTATTCAGTTCTAACAATCACGAAGGCGACCATTAGCAGCCATAACATTTCTCTCTCTCTCTCTCTCTCTCTCTCTCTCTCTCTCTCTCTCTCCCTCTCTCAGCATTTTCTGTGACGTAACTTCCTTTTCCTGTCAGGAAGCTCCTCCTGCTACATATGTTTTAGGCTTCCTGTGACGTAAACAGGTCACATGGACTATTAATGGGTGGGAAAGATATTCAAATCAAAATTGCTACTACAGGCAGTTAGTTAAGTGAGAGGCAGTATGGTAGTGTGGAAAGAGTAATGGGGATAGAAGTTAGAAGATTCAGTTCCAGTGCCATCCTTTCTTTTAACTAGATATGTGATTTTGTAGGAGGCACTTATCTGCTCTGGCCCTCAGTTTCCTTCTAGGGAAAATAAAGGGATTAGACCTGATAATTAAAAGGATTCTAGTTCTAAAGGATTTGCAATTACATGAAATTGGTAAAACATGCTTCTTCAGATTGAGCAAGTATAACAATTTATAAGTAAAACCAGAACATAAATAAATCTGTAGTGAAAGTTGAGCTCTCCAACTCATAGTAAAGCCTAGTGTCTACTTACATCCTATAACAGCTAATTAGATAAATTCTAAATTTCTACCCCAGTGTTGGCGGAGAATAGTTCATCTTTGACACCAGGAAATACCAGACAAGGAGAGTACAGTGAAGAATTAGCCATTCTTATTCAAATCAATGTAAATCAGCAAACAATTAAGTTTCTTCTATGTGTAAAGTACTGTGCTAGACACTAAGTACAGATATAACACATAGACCCTGTTCCCTGCTAACATAAGGTTTGTGAAGGAGCAATATAAAGTTAAAGCTGGAAAGGTAGATTGGAGCCAGATTAGAAAAGGCCTTCAAGACCACTTAGAGATGTGCAGATTAACCACTTGTGTGTACTACAAGCCACTTAAGCTCCCCAGATTCATTTCCTTATCTGTAAAACAAAGAGCTTGCAGTACATGGCCTTTAATATCCATTTAGTTCTAATCACAAAAAAGAGTTTATTACATGGACAGTGGGACTTTTCTGAAGTCCAAAGTCCAAACGGAGCGTGATCTAATCAGAGCAGTTTATTAGAAAAACAATGTGGGTACACTTTGAGCTCCTTGAGAACAGGAGCTGTCTTTTTATTTTTTTTTAATTTTTAATTGCCAGTGTTTAGCATAGTGCCCGGCACATAGTAGGTGCTTAATGTTTACTGATCAACAGTAAGAAGAATGGATTGAAGAAGGAATATACAAGAAGCAGTGAGACCCATTAAGAGGGCTATTATGATAGTCTGTTATTTAATATTTTTTAGTTTTCAACATTGATTTGCACAAACTCAGCAGAGGACAACAACGTCAAAACCCCAAAGGAAAATGGGAAGTGGTGACAAGCCCAGAAAGGACTTATGGAAGAGCTCAAAAAGGAGCTTAAAATCATGTAAGAGAGGCAGAAGAAAAACTGGGAAAAGAAATGAGAGTGATGTAAGAGAATTATCAAAAGTACATGATACTACTGGTCCTCTCAAAATAAGTAAATTAGTATTCAACTCTATTCAATAATCACCTATTAAGTGCCCACTATGTAACAGACACTTTACTAGGAAAAGATGATGGGAAGACAAATGTAAAACAGTTTCTGCCCTTGAAGAGCTTCCATTCTACTGAAGTGCTCCAACATATACCCAAATAAGTAACTACAAAATGTATAAGAAGTTACAGAGAAGTAATCTTGTATAGAAGAGCACTGACTACCACAAGAGGAGGAGGGATTAGCAAAGGCCTAGTGTAGGAGATGACACCTGAGCTAAACTTTGAACTGAGCTACAGATTCCAAGAAGAGGCAGCCTGTGCAAGGAGACTGAGGCAGGTGAAGGAATGCTGTGTATAAGGAACGGCAAGTAGGACAACAACATACACAATAACCACAACAAAATAAAAAGAAAGAACAAAATCGCCAAACTGAATGCTGTGTGATTATAACAAGACTGGTTCCACAAACTACATCTCCCTCCCCATTTCCAGAGACAGAGGTCAAGTTTAGTTATCCTATTTCTCTATCACCTCATGCATCCATTCCCTCTTCTCCACTCACAAGTCTTTCACCCTAGTCCTCATTACCTCTGATGCTAAACTATTAAAACAGCATCTAATTTATTTTCTTGCTTCTATCTTTCCCCTCTTCAGTTTGTCCCATATTGTAGTTTCTATCTCCAAAGTACCTCTCACATATATCCCCTTCTCTCCACCGCTCTGGCTCAGGTCCTCACTATCTTTCTTCTGGATGACTGCAATAACCTCCTAATTGGTCTCTCTGTCTTAAGCGTCTCCCTATTCCAATTCATCTTCCACGAAGCTGCCAAAGAGATTTCCCCAAGCACAGGGCCACTATGCTATGTCACCTCCTACTCGATAAATTGCAGTGGTTCCCTGTTACCTTTAGAATAAAATTTTATAAGCTCTTCTGTTTGGCATTTTAGTCAAGTCAGTTAATAAAGATTAAGAATCTTTTAGGTGCCAGACACTGTGCTAAGTGCTGGGGATACAAAGAAAGGCAAAAGACAGTTCCCTGCCCTCAAGGAGCTTATACTGTAATACATGAAGATGATACACAAAAGGAAGCTAAAAAGCTAAAAGGGAGGGTCCATCTCCCCTCATCCTTCCATGATGGAGAAGTCCAGAGGAGTGCATCAGATTAGGACATGAAGAGATAGCTGGTGTGCATGAGCTCTTTAAATGAGGTTCTGGAAAAGACCCTCCAGGTAGAGGGAGGGAGGGAGCTCCAGGGTAAGGAAAGGGCAACTTGGTTCTTTCCTGTCTTCCCAAACTTTTTATACACTACTCCTCTCCATGAACTTCAAGGTCCACGGTAACATTGGCCTATTTGATGGTCTCTACTACGGGAGTTCATCTCTTCTCAAGCCCGCAATGTTATCCTTCTACATTTGTCTTTTGGGATCCCTGGTTTTGTTCAAGAGCCAGCTCCAGGGCTACCTTCTCCTGGTTTCCCATCCCCACTGCTGCCAATGACTTTCCATTTAAGGTTATCTTGTGTCTGCTTTGTATGTGTTTTATAGATAACTCTTATCTGTAAACACCGTCTCCACCCTTAGAAGGAAAATAAGTTCCTTGAAGGCAAGGATTATTTAACTGTGGTCTTTGTATCACCAAGGCTTAGCATAATGCTAAGTACAAACAACTTAATTGTCAATTAATTGTCAAAGGAGGGTTTAATTGTTATACTCTCCAGGTTTAAGAGGAAGCAAGAAAGAATTGAACAAGTATGTTACAGTTTATTTCTGTTGTTTCACCATGGATCCATTTAAGTGAAGATTACTGTTGCTAAAGACAGAAGGTTGACTCCTATGCCTTTGCCCAGCACTTCCTGCCATTTACAGATACAGAATTTATTCCAGTCTCAGGCAGTAGAAGTTGTCTGCCAGCTACGCAACATGAGAAAACAGCCTCATCAGTCCTGTATCCAAGACCCCAGATAGTTAGAGGCCACTGCTGTTGAGAGAGGAGGCACAATAGAGCCAGCTCTGAAACCTGAGCTTGGCTTTGGCATCTCCTCCAGCTTCTTACTGGGGGAGAGAGAGAGAGAGAGAGAGAGAGAGAGAGAGAGAGAGAGAGAGAGACACACACACACACACACACACACACACACACACACACACACACACGGAGGGAGAGAGGGAGGGGGAGGGGAGGAGTGGGAGAGAGAGGAGCCAAGTGGTTACATTTTGGCTGGGACTAAGGACTTTTCTTTAAAACCCTCCTGACCTTGGCATCAATCCTCTCTTAACAACTGACATGGATAGTGGCTACCTTAACACATAAGAACTACAATTACTGGTCTCCTTTACCACCATTACTCTAAGTCCTGCTTTGATCAATCAACCAGTGTGTTAGCACTTTGTCCTAGTTTTAGGTTATCGGCATATCTTACAAATATCCCACATAGTGGGATAGGAAAAATGTTAAAGAGAAGAAGCTCAAATGCAGATATCTGGAGCATTCCACTAGAGATGTCTTAACAGTGAGCTACTACTGATGAGGGCACAGTCTCTGGGAACCCCTTGAACCCTTGAACTCTCCTTGAATCTTCCCACTCGACCTGGCCTTGGCCTGAGGCTATAACCATTAAGCCCAAGTGCCTACCTTGCCCAGTCCTCTATTGTCCAGCTGTTTCCCACCCTTAATCCTGTTTCCCATCCTTAATCCTGATCAAAATATCTATACCCTAGCTCTGCTACCCCAGCCCTTGATGGGTTGTCATTTCCATATGGCCTTCAGCTATTTCCCCCACCCTGGAGTCTGACCTCGTCCTTAAGTCCCTCCCTAGACCCCTCTTCTGTTCACCCCAGACCACCCCTCAATCCCTCCCACAACCTTTGTGTATATAATCTCTATCTTGCCTCCATGAGGGGGGGTCAGAACCAATCTAGCTCAGATGGGTCTGGCCCTTTTTCCTTACAGGCGTCGCAAGGGGTGGGATCTCTCGGGGCAGGCTTATTTGGCTAACTCTTAATAAACTTTATCCTTTCCCTTGGCTGAGAAGGCTTGAGTCGAATTCTTTCGGCAGGACCCGGCGTGTCGGTACTTTGGGGTGTCGAGCACCTCTCACCCCAAACCCTCATCATTTATGGTTCCCTGACCGGGAAGCACTGCTAATCTCAAGTTCTTCTCCAGCCAAGACTGAAGGTATGTGAGCCTCCCCCTCTCCCAATCTCCCTCCTCGCTCTCCAAACATTTTGGATGTGCTTCTCGGGCCTGACCTCAGCAGGTCCCAGTGGGTTGGACAGCTTGGTCCAGTGGTCTCAGTGAGTCGGACAGTCACACTGTCCTGGTCAACCTGACGCTCTCTGGTGGTTCTCAGTGGGTCGGACAGCTTGGTCCAGTGGTCTCAGTGAGTCGGACAGTCACACTGTCCTGGTCAACCTGACGCTCTCTGGTGGTTCTCGGTGGGTCGGACAGCTTGGTCCAGTGGTCTCAGTGAGTCGGACAGTCACACTGTCCTGGTCAACCTGACGCTCTCTGGTGGTTCTCGGTGGGTAGGACAGCTTGGTCCAGTGGTCTCAGTGAGTCGGACAGTCACACTGTCCTGGTCAACTCAACCTGACGCTATCAGGTGGTTCTCGGTCCAGTGGTCATGTCAAAGGACATGGACGGATGCCCCATCCGGAAGCATGTGCCAGATCCTTTCAATTGTTTCGGCGCTGGGAATTTGGGAAAGTTTCAGGTACCTTCTGTATATTTTGTTTTCTTGTTTTATTTTGTTTGTCTCCCAACAATTACTCCTAACTTCTCCTTTACTAAGGAGGAAGGAATTTCCAGCCGAAGGGACCCCACGCCCTGCCTCTACTGCAGGCCCTGCAACATCTATCACCATGGGCCCTATCCCCAAGGCAATCCCTACTCAAGTTCCAGCCTCGGGCCCTGCCCCCACGGCAATATCTCCTCCCCTAGCCCCTCTCTCTGAGGTAGCACCCACTTGGGTCTCTGGGGTATCTTCCCCTCTGACCTCTACCCCTCCTCAGGTACTAGCTGATCTCCCTTGCCAGGCAGATGCCCTGGCCTTGCAGTCTAATCTACCTCAGCCCCAAGCTCCAGGTCCCACAGCTCCTTCAGGGCTTTTTCCCCTGAGGGAAATGCCTGCCTCCCCTGCTGGGACAAGGAGATTGCATGTTCCATTCTCCATTTCAGATCTCATCCAAATTAAAGAAAAACTGGGGAGATACTCAGAAGATCCCACTGAGTTTACTGAGGGTTTTAGGGATCTGTCCCTGCAATTTGAACTTTCTTGGTGTGATTTGCATATCCTCTTCTCTACCTGTTGTACCACTGAGGAGAAGAGGAGAATATGGGAACACGCTCAAAAATTTGGGGACAGTTTGGCTAGCAATAACCCCATAAACTATCCCCCAGGAACAGCTGCTGTTCCAACTAGTGACCCAGGATGGAATTATCAAAGGAGTGAGGATAGAGAAAAGAGAGACCATATGGAAATTTGCCTGTTAGAAGGCCTAAGAACTGCATTTCAAAAGCAAATAAATTTTCAAAAAATTAGGAAGATTACTCAGGGAGAAAAAGAAAACCTTGCCTTTTTCCAAGCCCGGCTAGTAGAAGCTATTAAGAAGTATACAAATTTGGATCCTGGTTCTACTGAAGGGGTGGCAATACTTAACATGTATTTCATTAATCAGTCTGCCCCAGATATTAGGAGGAAACTGCAGAAATTGGCAACGGGACCCCAAACACCTCAGGCCCAATTACTGGAGACAGCATTCGGAGTGTTCAATAATAAAGACTTAGTCCAGGCAGAGGAAAAAGCCAGAGACAGAGAACATGCCCAATTCTTGGCGGCTGCCATGGCCAGGAGATTGCCGGAGGGTGCTTCTGGCAACTTTGGCAAAGGGGAAACCTGCTTTCGATGTCACAAGGAGGGTCACTGGTCTAAGGAGTGTCCCTCTAGGGCGCCCCCCTGGAAGAAGCCTCCAGGATCCAGGCCTCTAGGACCGTGCCCAGCATGTAACCAGGAGGGACATTGGAGGTGTCCCCGAGGCTGGAAAAGTGGTAGAGCCTCCTCCCAGCACCCTGTCCTCCAGTCTTCTCAAGACTCGGAAGGAGGGGAAAGCCTGGGGCTTGGCCGTGCTCCCACTTTCTCCACCTCTCTCGAGGAGCCCTGGGCAAAATCGAGGCAGAAGGTAAGGTTACCCACTTTATCACGGCTATGTTCTCTTGTTTTAACTAATTGCTCTGGCCCCACATGCCCCTCGACCCATCAGGTCATGGGCATCAAGGATCTGTTGTCTGAACACCCCTTCTCTGGCCCTGCCCCCTTTTGGGGAAGGGACCTGATGGTGAAATTGGGAAGCCAATTTTCTATAGTTAAACCTCATAACTCCCTTTTCCCTCTGTTTCCCAGACCTCCCCATGTTCCCCCAGAGGCGTGGGAGAGGGTTGAGCCAATTGTTTGGGATCAGGGAATTCCTGGGCAAGCTACTTCTGCCACCCCAGCCATAGTTTTCCTCCATTGCCTTCAATATCCAATTAAACCCAAGGCTTGGGAGGGACTGCAACCATTAATTGCCACTCAAGGCCCTGACTCACTCCCTCTAGAGTGGGGCCCCTACCCAGCACAAGCTTTTGGGACTTTGAAAACTAAACTGACCACCACTCCAGCATTAGCCTTACCTAATCTAGAAAAACCTTTCACTTACTCTGCTGAAGGAAGGAGAGGACAGGCTTTGGAAATTCTAATCCAGTCCTTAGGATCTGACCCCTGTTTTCCAAAACAATTAGATTCTCTGGCTGCTACAGCCATTCCAATTGAGGAAGCTTCTAAGCCTCTAGCAGACCAGCCCCTAGAAGCTCTGCCTTGCCAGAGCACCCTGGAAGCAGAGGGCCACCAGTGCCTGGCTAACCACAGGCTCACCAAACATCAAACCTTGCTCTTAGATATCCCCGACCTAATTTGGATGTGCTACACACTCCTGAACCCCGAAGCAGAACAAGTGGTTAGGGGAGCTAGGTATGAAAGTCATCTTTAATTCCCACCAGGGATATTGTCCTTTCTCTGTACTCCTGTACTGTCTGTTTTGTTGTTTGCTTAACTTCCTTGCCAGGTTTGTCTCCTCCAGTCTCCAAGCCATCAACTTCCAGATGACTGTGCACCCCTTGAACTGGACCCATCAAGACAGCTCTACGCCCCTTGTCAGCAGGAAGCAATTCCAGAAGCTGAGACCTTCGTCCCTGACCCCAAAAGAATTTGGGTCCCATTTGTTTGAGGGGGGAATGATGAGGGCACAGTCTCTGGGAACCCCTTGAACCCTTGAACTCTCCTTGAATCTTCCCACTCGACCTGGCCTTGGCCTGAGGCTATAACCATTAAGCCCAAGTGCCTACCTTGCCCAGTCCTCTATTGTCCAGCTGTTTCCCACCCTTAATCCTGTTTCCCATCCTTAATCCTGATCAAAATATCTATACCCTAGCTCTGCTACCCCAGCCCTTGATGGGTTGTCATTTCCATATGGCCTTCAGCTATTTCCCCCACCCTGGAGTCTGACCTCGTCCTTAAGTCCCTCCCTAGACCCCTCTTCTGTTCACCCCAGACCACCCCTCAATCCCTCCCACAACCTTTGTGTATATAATCTCTATCTTGCCTCCATGAGGGGGGTCAGAACCAATCTAGCTCAGATGGGTCTGGCCCTTTTTCCTTACAGGCGTCGCAAGGGGTGGGATCTCTCGGGGCAGGCTTATTTGGCTAACTCTTAATAAACTTTATCCTTTCCCTTGGCTGAGAAGGCTTGAGTCGAATTCTTTCGGCAGGACCCGGCGTGTCGGTACTTTGGGGTGTCGAGCACCTCTCACCCCAAACCCTCATCACTACTAATGACCACTCTAGGGTCTGGCTATTTTAACCAGTTCCAAAACCAATCAACTGCCCTATTCTCTAGCCTGTATCTCATAGGAACACAGATGCAGAGATATGAAAAGGACCCTGGAGGCCTTCCAGTCCAACCCCCTCATTTTATATGTGAAAGACTAAGGAGCAAAGAGATTAAGTGAGGTAGCCAAGGTCACACAGGTAATAAGCAGTAGAGTCAGGTTTTAACTCAACCACCCCGACTCCATATCCAACACGCTTTCTACTACACCATATCTTGTATATGTGAATAGTGTAAGAAATTTTGTTTTGCGAAAATCTAGGTAAGCTATGCTTATAGAATTCCCAATGTGTATCCAGTAATGCCATCATCAAAAGGAAATGAGATTAGTCTGGTATGACTCATTTTTTAAAAAATGTAATGTTTTATTAAAAACTTAACAAACTTGTTTTGTTAACTATGTTTAAATTAACAACTTTTCAGCCACTCCTTCTAAATCCTCCTAGGGCTTCTTTGTTTAGCCAGGTGGATTCTGGATAAAGTCATGATGGCTCTTTTTGATAATCTCTTCTTTCTTTTGTTTTAGATATTCACTAGCCATCCTTTCAATCTGTTTCTCATGTTTCGCCAGGAATCAAAAAAAGCTCACTGGCCTATGGTTTGCAGACTTCATTCTCTTTTTCTGGGGGGGAAATCAACATTTGTTTTTCTCCAATTCCATAGCCCCTCCCCAGTTATCTTTACTCTTTAAAGACTGTTTACAATGTCTCATCAGTCAGCTCTTTAAGTACCCAAGTCTACTGCAGAGCCACCAGAAGTATAGTGAGACTAGAGGTACAGGAAATAACCCTGAGTCAGGCATAAGTGACAAGTAGGTAGATGAAAGAGAAATGGGGCTCGGTGCCAGGGCCACATCCTTTAAATTTTAACAGCTAAAGGTTGAAGCTGATTGGGAAGGGCTGGAGCTAATATGAGAGAAGGCTAGAACGTTCTGCTTAGGTTCAGACTATGTTTCAGGTGTCCCTCATTCTCCCATTAACAGGTTACTTCTACTTCCTTGAATTTTCTTTGACCCTCTTTTCGAGCAGCTCTGACTTCTCCTGCTCTTTGTTGCCCCCACTACCTACTTCCTTAATCCCTTTTCTGTTTTCTCCTTACCCCAAATATCATTACAACGAAGTAATAAAATGGACTGAAAATACAAATTAAATGTAATTTTATTGCATTCCACTTGATTAATACTTATGAAAATCGTTTATGTATTATTTGTAGGCTAAAATTAGGGACCACATTTCTATCTATTTTAATGTACGGCTAGCGTTCTACACCTTTGTTATATATACAGAGAAGTGAAAAAGAGTGATTATTCTTTATCATGCACTGTGGAATGACTATTATTTAATATTTTTGGAAGGTACAGGGAATTAAATATGTTCTATCAGGCTTTTGTGTATGTATAAAATATGCTTGAAGAATATGATTTGGCCTTTGGCATATTCAAAGTGTATTAAATGAGCCATGTTACTGTGGAGTTCTACTGTATTTGTGTCTGAGTGCAGTCGTCCACCAAATGACTCTTTTTGGCTGCATCTGAAAAATGAACGCTTTTTTTTTCGGTAGGTAAACCACAAATTTCAGGGATGTAATTATATCTCATTGCTGATAAATAAAGATAACACTACTGATCACTATCAACAAATGAAGGGAAATTAAGGGATGCAAAGAACCCTGGGCAGCCAACAATCTTTTTACACACTATAGCTGTCTGGTTTTGACCTTCCCTATGACAGCTCCAGTGTTAGCTGGTCACCATGTAGCATCATGTTGCCATCTACTATATTTATGTGGCCAGAGCTGTGTAGCTATGAGCACTTCTTCAGGCCAAGGAAAGAGCTGTCTTAAATTCATGAAGACACGACACATCAATTCTTTCATATATTGTTGCAATGACCTACAAATATCTGAATCATTTATTTTTTTTTAAATCACTAGCAGAAATGCCATCTCAAGTGGTCAAAGGATATGAACTGTTTTCAAAGAGCTGCTGACTATGAACAACCATATGAGAATTTCACAGTTTTATCCAAGGTTTTATCTCATATTTAGCAAACTGGCAAAGATGATGAAATATGGAAACAGTCAATAATGCAGAAGCCATGGGAGGACAGGCATACTAATACACTGCTGTAGGAGCTAGAAAGTGGTTCAACTATTCTAGAAAACAATTTGGGAATTACATGAGAAAAGTCACTAAACTATACACACATATACATAGATTACAAAAGATTCATAGCAGAACTTTTGTATGGTGAAAAACTAGAAACAAAGTGGGTGAACAAGTTTTGGAATATGAATAACATTCTCTTATTGCACCATAAGAAATGATGAATATGAGGATTTAAAAGAAGCCTGGGAAATCTTGTATGAACAGATAAAATGATGCAGAGTAAGCAGAAACAGGAAAACAATATACACAACAACAATAATTTAAATGACATCACTAAAATGAAGCTTAAAACTACAATATTGAAATGATCCGTTGTGGCCCAGATAGGAGAAGAAATGAGAAAATGTGCTTTCTTTTCCTAGTGGAACATTGCATTTGCCATCAATGCTGTTGTTGGGATGGCTAGCTTTCCTTTAGCTCTCTTCCTCTATTAAAGGGAGGCTTGCTTGATGGGTTTGGGATGACAAAAGGCAGAATAAGACTATAAAAAACCTGGTAATTTCACTTAATATTATGAAGTGTTCTACAGATTTTATGGCACTTAGATCTGGAAGGGACCTTAGAGATAAGTCCAAGTTTTTCCCTTTAGATAAGGAAACTCAGGTCTAGAATTGTTAAATGATTTACCCAGGGATTGGCTTTGAACTGAAGTCTACTGACTCTAACTTTAGTACTCTTTTTATTATACCATGTTGCCTCACTCCATGCCCAAGTTCTTGAATTGCTCCTTTTTTATTTTGGTAACTTGTCATATCTTGAATATTTAAAGATGACTGTTAATAACTGAGGCTTGCTGTTCTGATGAGAAAATGTCTGGTTTAATGTCTACAGCATGTAAGAGTTCTAGGCCTTGGTGTAGCTGTTAGACCATGCATTTCTTTGCATGGACCATTTATTTAGGTCTCTTGTCCCTTTTGGTGAAAGAAGAAATACTACTTTTATCATCATCTCCTAGGGAGTTAGGTCATGCTTAGTTACCTTCCTTGAATTTTTTTTTGGAGGGGGAGACCGAATCTGTAATTTCATTAGTGAAGCAACCAATATAGATGACATTTTCTCTGCAATTTAGTCTAGGAGAGTTGGCTGAGGCACTGAATAGTTATGACTGGCTAATGATTACTCAGCCAGTATGTAAACAAAGGCAGGCCTGGAACCCAGGTCTTCCTACTTCTGAAGTTACACTGTCATCTAATACATCAAATTTCCCCCTTGAATAACATTTTTAATATATCAGAGGCCAAATTATTAAAACATAGCAATTCTATACACAAGGTCTTCTGAACGTGCCATTAACACACTTGTATCTCAGAACCTTGCAGATACTATTCAGATAGTGACTTTTAATTTACTCTTATGTCTTAGTAGGTAGTCACTTGATTACTCTCCTTGATGAAGTCTAAATCTCAGAGCTGCAGTAATATGAAAGAACATCAGCATTCTCCTTGATGTGATTTTATACTACAGTAGTCCATCATTTTTATAGTTTAGAGATGTGTATATGTATAAGAATAGCTGATTAAGAACTAACTTGTTTGATTCCTGCTAAGTCTCAAGAGCATGCAACTCTCATTTATAAATAGGAAAACAAGTAGGTTGTACAAATCCAATGTCTTTATGTGCCTAATAGTTTTATAAGGGAACTTTTTTTAAATGGCAGTGAACAAGTATAGTATGGTCTTACATAGATGCATATGAATGTATATGTTTAGATAGGAGTACAGTTATAGATATCTAAGTATATGTATGTGTATATAAGTGTATGTATGTATATATATGTATTGTGTATGTAAGTGTGTGTATACACACATACATGCATATATATACACACACATAAATATACACACACATATCTGTGCTTAATTGTAGCCTTCTTGGGGGAGGGGTGGGAGGAAGGAGTTAAAAAAGAACAAAGTAAAAGTACACAGCAGGGAACAAAAGAAACTTACAAGGAAGTAAAGATGAACAGCTCTGAATACAATGTGTAGTATTTATTATATAGGCTTTCTTGAAATGGAGATTTATTGTCTATTTTGAATCCTCTCTTACAGTCTGATGTGCACAAGGCAGTGCTTTTTTTCTTTTCTTATTCTGTATTTAAGTTTTAATATTTAAGTTTCTATTTCTTTTTTTCTTATTGCATATTTAAGTTTAAACTAAATTAATATAAAAATTTTTAAATGGCAGTGAGGATGGTCTAGGAATGTTCACTATTGAGACAACTTTCCTTTTTCCACTCATATTCAACTACTCAGTTTCTGTTTCATCAGTGAAAGAACCAATGTAGATAGTACCTGGTCAGCAACTCAGTCTGTGAGTGTTGCCTGGGGAACTGAGTAGTTGAGTAACAACTACAGGACAATTGGTGGAAACTTTGTATTGATAGCGAACCTACTATCTAATGCTCATTGGTACCAAGTACAAGTTACTATCATTCCAGTTTACTTTAAGATATTGACTCCATAGACTAAACAAAGATATGAAAGTCAGGATCTTTGAGTTAAGTCTCTGAGGGTCACTTTACAGAATCATATAATGTTCAGAGTTCGTAGGGACATCAGCAACCACCCAGACCAACCCAGACTCCAAAAGAGTTCCACTATGGTACATCTGACAAGTGATCATGAAACCTTTCTTTGCTCAAGGACCTCTAATAAGGGGAAATCTACTCCTTACCAAGGCAGACCATTCCACTTTTGGATAGGTCTAACAGTAAGTTTTTCCTAATATCAGGATCTATAGTATTTGCTTCTTTGCAACTTCTATTCATTGCTCCTAGTTACAACCTCTATACTTCAGTTTCCCTCTCTAAATTAAACACACACACACACACACACACACACACACACACACATCTACATACACATATATAGTAGGAAGGATATGTGTGTATAAGTACATATATATTTCAATATTTATACCCTTAAGTCATCTGGTTTTTCCATCTACCTTACAGCCAAAACTTATTTATGTTGTTTCCCAAAGTTAGGGTGCGAGTTCCTTAAGAGCAGGGAATGTCTTCCTTTTCTACTTGCATCTCCAGTAACTGCACATAATAAACACTTAATAAATAGTTTTTTATTCTTTCTTTGAATGCCTCACTTTTTTATCTTGAAGAGATGGAAAATGAGGTGCAGGGGTTATACATGATATAGCAGGGACTAAAGTCAAAGTGAATTTAGCTCAGGTGAGTCAAAGTTATATCAGGTGGATCAAAGTTTATATCCAATCTTTATTTACTCTGTTCTTTTATCAAAGCTAAGAGATGCCCTTTATAGATTGGCATGACTTTTCTTCCTTTTGCCTATGGATAGCCTTTCTCAGATTCTTCTTTTACACCTCCCTTCTTTTAGGAGCTTATTCATCTCCATGTATAGATTCTCTCATATATGTGGCTTTACCTTGAGTGAATAAGCCAAAGCGAAGGGAAGAAGTTAAGTTGTATACGTCAGAACCAAGATTGGGAGAGCTGGAAGGGGATAATGAAGTTAGGAGGAGACACATAGGACTAAGTAAGGTTGAAAGTATGGGTACAAAGGGCATAGCAGGAGACCTAAGCCCAAGGAAGAACTTAGGCTGGGGTGATAGGTTATTAGGTAAGACTATTTAGGGAGGAGATTTTGATAAATTTTCTAAAAATTTTATTTTTTATGGAGAAATTTAAAGGAAATATAAAAAGCCAGTCTAGGGACCAAGTATAGGTAGAAGCACGGACCAAGAAGAACCAAAGTAGGACCAGCTTGAAGACCCAAAAGGGCTAAGATAAGCTAAATTTAGATGGAACTAAGCTAGTGAAAGAGTTGGCAAAGGTAAAGGGGCACTACCTTTACCTGAATGCAGCTGCTGCTTCCTTCTCTCTCTTCTTTCCTAAGCAAGTATTGACTGGGTTTCCAGTTCCTTATTGCACTTTTACTATCGCTCCTCATGCTAGTTTCCCAGCCTGGTGAAGGGCATGAGCTTTGTTGGTGACTCTCTTCTTTCTTACTCCAGGACTGGATACAGGGGTTAGCCATAGGATTTCTGAAGAGATCACTTCAGGCACTTGTGATGTCAGATTGGAAGAACTGCCCTTGGTTTGTCCACTCCTGACTGTAACCAAAATCCATGAGAACTTAAAAATGGTGAAGGCAGATTAACAGGTAGAGTGTTCAGTTTACTCAGTCATAACTTTTCCCTTTTTCTACATAATAAAGAAGAGAAAATGGGAGAGAAAAGAATTCTAAGAAAAAATGTCTAATGAATATACAGATGTTTTATATACTATAGTGTTTTCATAGCACTGAAAGAGAAACTTTTTTTGAAGTTTTAAGGTGGCAAGAAAAAAATGAAGAAAAATGGTTTGACAGTGTAGCTATGACGAACACGAAGGACATAAGAAATTCTGTTCCCTTAACAGAATTTGGGCTTTTACAGTTTTCTATAATTAGTACTATTTTCCTTCTTTCTCACCTTGCAGTGTCTACATTGTAGAAAACAGCATCAAACCCAGGAGTGGTGACACCATCCTTTGTGCTGGTCCAGCAAGAGCTGGAGTAGGGGGACAGAGGTAAGAGAAATGGCTACTGGGACCCCCCAGGTATACCTGCCCTTTGGAGAAACATATTCAGAAGTTTTATGACGGCAGTACGCCAACATTACACATTAAGGGAAATTAGCCGAACTAACACTAAAAACAGTTGTTTTAGAAGACTCACACCTTTCTAAAACTTTGAAATAAATCATACTTAAAATGTTGTATACTAATCAAATTATCAGAGAATTCCTAAAACTCCTTCCATTTACCAAGAGAAATACAGGCAACTGTGACTTGCCACATAAACGAGTTAAAAAGTTACATTTTTGGAAGGTAAAGAATCTGAGCTTTGTAACTTGTGTGACCTTCAGAAAGTCACTTAAGCCTCTTTGGATTTCAGTTGCCTCATTTGCAAAATGAAAGCGCTGAAGCTCTTAAAGACTCTTTTAGCTCTATATCCCATCTCAGCTGGCCCTTTAGTGCTCTTAGGAATCTTTTGAGTCCATTTAATGATGCCATGTTGAATTTCCCACAAATGGTGGAAAATCTCATGGTCTTTTTTCAATCCTGATCTTCCTTGACGTCTGCTGCAGCTTTGGACGCTGCCTACCACCATCTCCTTCTGAATATTCTCTCTTCCATTAGGTTTCATGACACTGCTTTCTCCTGATTACTCCTCAGTCTCTTTTGCTAATCCTTCATCCATGTCACACTCTGTAAATGTGAGTGTCTCCCAAACACTCTGCTCTGTACTATGTCATTTTGTGATCTCATCAACCCCCATGGATTAAATTATCTCTATGAAGATGATTCTCAGATATCTTCATCCAGCCCTAACCTCTCTCCTGAGCTACAGCCACTGCATCTCCAATCATCTCTTGGCCATCTTAAACTAGATATCGGTAGGCATCTCAATCAGAACTCATTATTTTCCTCCCCAAACCTACCCCTCCCACAATTTCTTATTGCTGCTGAGTGCATTACCATCCTCCCTGGCTCATAACCTCAGTATCCTCTTCAGCTAATCACTGTCACTCATACTGTGTATCTAACTGATCGCCAAATCTTGTAATTCCTACGCTGTGTCACACTGGATCAGCAATTGAAGATGCCAAGGTCATCCACTGCATCCCAGGCCATCACTAGTTGTTTTGCCTTCTGTCCTACCACTGGACATCGATGATTCAGGAAGAGGGAGTAAGGCTGATGACTCTGTGCAACGCTGCCTCTCTCAAATCCAATTCATGCCCAAGTCAAGACATGATTGGTCCTCTTTGAAAACAAAGAATGAACAGCAAGAGCAACAACTCCATTTCTAGGCTCTGAATGTCTTCACTGGCTGTCCTCCACTCCTAGAATGTTCTCCCTTCTCAACTCTGCCTTCGGGTCTCCCCAACTTCCTTTAAGTCTTAGCTAAAGTCTTACCTTCCTTCTGCAAAAGGTCTTTTCCTCAGTTCTCCTGAATCTTAGTCCCTTCCCTTTGAGACTACTCCCAATTTATCCTGTCTACATCTTGTTTGTACAGAGTTGCTTGCATGTGGTCTTCCCCTTAAACTGTGAGTTCCTGGAGAGCAGGGACTGTGTTTTTCCTTTCTTTGTACTGCCAGTGCTTAGCACATAGTAGGTGCTTAATAAATTCTAGCTATCACTCAAAGTGAAATAAGTAGAATCAGGAAAACAATATACACTATGATGACAACAGTGTAAATGAAAAGAATGACAACAAAACAACTAAAACTGAAGGCTGTTAAATTATAGTGCCCACAATTGGCCCCAGAGAAGAGATATGAGAAGGTAACTCCACCCACATTCTTTGCAAAGGTGAGGCACGACAGGTGTGAAATACTGCATATGTCAGAGGTTTTTTTGGGTTTTTTTTTTTGATGTATTGGTTAGTTTCATGGAATTGTTCTCTCCTTTTTCCTTCTTTGTCCCTGAATGGGGTTGGGAGGGGAAGTATGTTGGAAAATGTAGATGATATAAAGACAAGAGGGATCAATAAAATTTTATTTTAAAAAATTCTTTCCTTATAAGACATATGGGTGTTCTTCTTTGTCTTATTTGCATAGAAGTGTGGAATACTGCATATAATATAGGAGTTAGGTGATGTGTGAGTTGGTTTTTCTGAACTCCACATTCCCTTTTAAATTATCTGTTATTATTATCCTCTGGAAGGAGGAGAAGGAAGGACATACTGGGAAATGAAAGTGATATAAAAATACAGATAGGAATAAAGTCTAGATCTGTTATTACGCTGATACCAGGAACTCCTAGATAATGACACTGCCTCCACCAATGCCAGTGCTCTCTTTCTCTGCAGCTGGTTTTAGAGAGTTGCCTAGAGCACTGAGAAGTCAGTGACTTGCCTAGGGTCTCATAGCCAATATGTGTCAGGATTTAAACCCAAGGCTTCTGGGCCTTAGAGATCTGCTCTCTCTCTAGTATATCATATTGCCTCTGGCGATGCAAAAATAAAAATTTAAATTTGGGTCCCACTCTTAAAAAACTTATTTTCTACTGTGCTAGATAGCATAGTGCTTGGCATACAGTACCCACTTAAGAAATCCTTGTTAATTGATTGTTCTGGGATATTGCAACATATGTACACAGATAAGCACAGTATAAGGAAAACTGGAGGAGAAGGCATTAACAGTTGGTGGAGATATGCCAAGGAAATCTTCACAGGAAGAGGTACCTAAATTGAATCATGAAGAAAACTAGGAATTCTGAAAGATAGAGATGGGGTAGAAGTGTACTACAGGCATGGGGAATGGATTGTATGAATGCAAATAACATAAGATTTGCTGCAGTGTTAACCAAACTCATTAAAATAGAAGCTTATTATAGTAAAAATAGGATAAAGTTTTTTTTCTATTTGTATAAAGCAAATGTTTACAGCATATTCGTAAATAATAATAAATGGTTGTATATGGGCAAAGGGAGAGTTTTCTTCCTTTTTTGTTTTTCTGTTTCCAAAACAGGGTAACCATTTTAAATGTTACGTAACAGATTATTATTATTAAAAAGTTAAATGTGGATATATTCATTTTCAGACTAGACTAATTACGTTTATTTGTTTTGCTTCAGTATATTGATTTATTATAAGGTTGGACTTCTATGTGTGTATGTGTCTGTTGGGGGAGAGTTAATGGGCTGTGAGAGAGATACAAAAAAGAAAGCCAGCATCAGTAAAACACTTAAAATACCCTTCTAAAAAATGAACTGTACATAACAGAAGTACATGGTTTCATATTCAATCCTCTCCTTTGTTCTTTGTAAAGTGAAACGTATATTAGTAATGAAGTCATAATAAGAAAAGAAATTAAATGTAGTTTCTGAAAATATTTTGATTGTTCTTTAAAATTTTATAATTCAGAACAGGATCACAGGGTTTTTTTAGAGCAGGAGGGACAATTAGGCAACTTCTGTAGCACTCCTTTATCAATGAAGACCTGTAGACTTAGAAGTGAAGTAAAGAACATTGGCCTTAAAGTCAGGAGATTTCAGTTCTAGTCAGGGTTTTGCCACAGAGGGATTTGACCAAGTACCTCTAAACACATCATTTTTCCTCATCTAATAAGCGTCTGAGACCACATCTGAACTCAGGTCCTCATTACTCCAGGTCCTATACTCTGTTCACTGAGCCACCTTACTGTTCTTCACACATACACAATTAAAAACAAAGTTCTAGTGTACTTCTAGGTTGTTGGTTCCATAACTGATAGGGACTATAGAATTCTAGAGTACCAGTCAACTCAGGGAAGAAATCTTCTTGCACTGATGATCTTCAGAGTTTCTCAACCAGCCTAGGCACTAAAAGTTAGGAAGCATTATAAATTCAGTTTAGAAAACTTTAAAATCAATTGGCTAATTCAGATACCTGAGCACACTGTACATGATATCTGAGGAAAATAGAGAGAGGCCTTAATTAGGGAGTAAATTATATAGTGTTAATAAGAGATTAGGGCCCACTAGAGGTTCTTTCCCTGTTGCAACCAGAAGAACTGAAAGACTGGTAGAGAAGCTTTTTAGCTAAAGTCTTTGCTTCTTGCAGGACTGGGGTGGTTAAAGGTGTATCAGGAGTATCTGAATCCATGAAGACTGAATGTTTCTTTACAATGTTCAAATGCAATTATTGTCCATAAATTCTTTATCAAAAGGACAATAAATGCACTGACTGCTAAATGGATAAAGACTTGTGAAACCATGTGTTATATGGGATTTCTTATTCAAACACAATTCCTTTTAGCTACATCAGCAAAATACTGTTGAAATGGGCTTTCTGTCAAGATGTACAAATATCCTCTTTCATACAGAAATAGATGATTAATTTTAAAATGTTTATAGTCTAATAAAACAGAAACAAGATGGACAAAAAGACAATAAGAGACAAAAGGATCTAACAATTAGAGATACTAAGACTCTGCAGAATTGAGTCTTGAGCATTGAGTCTTTAAAAAAATCTTGGATAAATGTCCAAAACAGAGTCTACAGAAGTTTAGTCTCTTTAGCTACTTCAATCTTTCTACAGGTTGGCACTTTGTTGTGTTCAACAACTTCTGGAGGACACCTTTATCAATGAAGACCTGTAGCCTTAGAGGTGAAGTGCTTTGTTTTAAAGAACATTGGACTTAAAGTCAGGAGATCTCAGTTCTAGTCAGGCTTTTGCCACAGAGGGACTTGACCAAGTACCTCTAAACGCATCATTTTTCCTCATCTAATAAGTGTCTGAGACCACATCTGAACTCAGAGTAATTATTCAGATTCACTTTGGGTCATTACAGACAGACTGGGTCTTCCTACAAGAAGATGGTTCAAGCTTTGCTACAAATGTTTCAAGAGCCCATCACCATCTCTCCAGGCATAATCATCTAGCCTGAGCAGGATTCTGAGTATGTGACATCTTTCCCATGGCAAGTGCAAGGTAGATGGGAAGCAAAGTGTGTCTGATACCATCTATATAACAATAGGAGAACAACTTTGCCTCTATGAAAAACGGGCTCTATAACCCTCTGGTTTTCAACACATTGGTTGTTTCTTCCCTTCTATCCCAGAAAGTCCACTTTGGTGGCTTAAAGGCTTTTGCGTTCTCTGCACTCCTGATAGCCTGGAGCTGATGATGTTCCATTGGTGATGGCTTCTGAGTACCTTTGCAGACTCAATGCTGAAACCATCTGAGTCAGATTTCTGGAGATTTCTTGGTCTAAAAGTGCTTTGAAGGCCTGTCCCTATACCCATACTTCCAGAATACATACTACTGATATAGGAAATAGCAGATCAATGAATAAAGCAGCCTCTGGGTTCTTGCCTTGGAGATGAATGAAGTATGCTACTTTCAAGTTGACTGGACTGAAGCAGTTAAGTTTATTTTCTCATCTTTCTATTTACAGCTTTATTTTGCAGATGTCCTCTGCCACATCATGGTACTTGCTTTTGCTTTTTTTTTTTCCTGGGGTGTGACCTTTGTGGGGAATATATGAAAGATCTCTCAGCCCTGCCCATTACCTAAAACACTGGATGCTCTTGTGTCTGTTTTGTAATTAGAGAATTTATGATGATGATACGGTCTTGGTTTTGGTCTTCACCTAGAGACCTTGTTTACATGATCACTGAAAGCTGAGGGGAATTATTATAGGAAAGTACAAACTAGAATCTCCTTCCTCAATCTTAGAAATAAGCTGCTGGTACTTCCAATCTGAAATGACTGGTTTTCCCCCTAGGACTTAACTGTACACATCAGATGGAGGAGTCGCTGGTGCAGCAGTGCATTCCAATTGGCAGGGACATTCCAATCTTGACTAGAAGCACACCTGTGCTGTGTTCAACAGCAGGCGTATCTGGCTCTCTGGATATTGTTGAAAGACTGTGATCCAGGTGTTTTTCTAGCTAGAAATCCATAACTCTGATTTACATTATGAAAGTCTGTTGAAGTTACACAGATACAGAGATGTCAAATGAGAACCTTCTGCAGCTGGTGCTCAACAAGGAAAAGGTCCCAGGCAGATCCTATTCTGCTGTTCCATCGTGTCTGCTTCTTTGAGATCCCATCTGGGGTTTTCTTGGCAAGGACACTAAAGTGGTTTGCCATTTCCTTCGCCAGCTCATTTTACAGATGAGGAACTGAGGCCAACCGGGTAAAGTGGCTTGCCCAGGGTCACACAGCTAGTGAGTGTCTGAGGCCAGATTTGAACTGAGAGAGATGAGTCTTCCTGACTCCAGGGCTGGCACTCTATCCACTGTGCCACCTAGCTGCCTAAGCAAAGCCTATGAAGTGTCTCTATTGACTGCTGAGCAAGGGAAAGGAGAGCACCATCTGTAGCCCAGAAAGACTTAGACCCTGAGAACTGAGCCAAATATATAGGAATACAAGCCATTCCCCAATTGAGAAATGGTCAAAGGATTTCTTCAGAAGAAGAAATTAAAGCTATCTATAGGCATATGAAAAAATGCTCTAAATCACTACTGATTAGAGAAATGCAAATCAAAACAACTCTTAGATACCACATCTCTCCTGTCAGATTGGCTAAAATAACAAAACAGGAAAATGATAAATGCTGGAAAGGATGTGGGAAAATTGGAACATTGTTACATTACTGGTGGAGTTGTGAGATGATCCAGCCATTTTGCAGAGTAATTTGGAACTACGCTCAAAGGGCCACAGGAGTGTTCATACCCTTTGACCCAGCAATACCACTTCTAGGGTTGTATCCCAAAGAAATCACACAAGCGGGAAAAGGACCCATATGTACAAAAATATTTATAGTGGCTCTTTTTGTGGTAGCCAAGAATTGGAAATCAAAGGGATGCCCGTCAATTGGGAAATGGCTGAACAAGTTGTGGTACATGAAGGTAATGGAATATTATTGTGCCATAAGAAATGAGGATGATACGGACTTCAGGACAACCTGGAAAAACCTACACGACATAATGCTGAGTGAGCGGAGCAGAGCCAGGAGAACATTGTACACAACCACAGATATATGGATTCTGTGATGACCAACCCTGACAGACTTTGCTCTTCTCAGCAACACAAGGTGCAAGGACAACTCCAAAGGACTCACGATGGAGAAGGCTATCTACATCCAGAGAAAGAACTGTGAAGTTTGAATGCAGATTGAGGCACACTTCATGCTTGCCTTTTTTCCTTCTCTTTTGTTTTTGGTTTTTTTTTTTTCTTTTGGTTCTGTTTCTTCTTTCTCATGATTCATTCCATTGGTCATAATTCTTCTCCACAACTTGACTAGTGTATAAATTAATTCAATGCGAAAAAAAAAAGACTTAGACCCTGAGGTTCCCTGTGTGCATGGGTTCAGGGAGGAATTAAGCCATAGTGAATCTCATGCCAGGATTCAACCTGGCTGTGGTAGAGTCTTTTGAAAGAAGGGAAGGATATACTTTAATGAATGGAATAGTAGAGGACATCACAGGTAGGGAAAATGGCTTATATAATTACCTGGAGATGGAAGAAAATTAATTGTACTGAAGTGATGGAAAGTTCCTTTTCTCAGCTAGTACTGTACTGAGAGGTAAGGGCACTGAGAGATGGAATGGAGAGATGAAGGGACTAGAAGCCTATAATCAGAAACTACAATGGAAAAGCAAAGGGTACTCACAAGATTAAAATATTTTAAAGATAATTTTTCACTACTATGTTTATACCTGACCTTTCTGTGTCTTGGTTTTTTCACCCATTAGTTGGGAAACAATACCTGTGCTACTTAAATAGTCCTCTGAAAAATACGGAGTGGTTGTAAGAATGTAAGCACAATCTTTTTAAAAAAAAAGAGTACTGGTACTGTAGACAGATAATCTAAATTCAGGTCTCAGCTCTGATACTTACTGTGTGATCCTGGGCAAATATTTTAACCTCTCTGTGCTTTAGTTTTCTCATTGAAACATGGGGATACTGTTTGCCCCATCTACCTTACAAGGCTGTGAAGAAAGCAACTGGTAAATTTTAAAAGTTGTATTGCTTTTGGTTAGCCCATGTGCTCCAAGAGTATCCGCATGATGTCAGGAGAACTAAAAGAACATATTAGCATATTTAATAATATGCTAATATTATTTAATGCCTCCTCCATCTGACGTGTACCGTTAAGTCCTAGGGGATAAAACCAGCCATTTTAGATTGGAAGTGCCAGCAACTTATTTCTAAGACTGGGGAAGGAGATTCTAGTTTGTACTTTCCTATCATAATTCCCCTCAGCTTTCAGTAATCATAGCATTTAGCATGCTAATAATATTTAGCATTTAATATGCTAATAATATTTAAAAATAAAACATATTAGCAAATTTAAGGAACGACAGGGACAAGAGTTGTCTGAGATGAACAGGCTTAAGTTGGATGTGTTCCGTACTGCTGAAGAGACTGAATACCAGCACTGATGAGGTCACAGATCTTTTGGAATGTCTAAATTGAACAGGAAGTAGTAGAAGATATTTGGAAGGAGAGCAGTCTTGATGAAAGTATTTAACATTAGAGGTATGGCTAGGGCTTCAGAGACAAGGAAGATCCAATAATATTGCCTGATAGTGCTTAAAAATACAGCTGTCATAAGAACTTATAAAACTTCTAGATGGGAACCATGGAAAAATTCCATATTTAGTAATATTTGAATGGGGAAAAGGGCATATGATTCTTCTAGCAGTTGGCAACTTCTTCATGGCACTGAGGCATCTTGAGAAAGCTGCTATCAAAGCTGTGTTATACTTAGTGAAACTTCAGTTCCAGTACCTAGACAGGACCATTTTCTTGGCCTTCTCATTCAGATTCACTATTAAATTATGTGCACCCAAAAGACTAGGAAAATAGTAGGCTGTATCCATTAAGCCAGAAATATTTTTTTTCACTAGCTAAAACAGATTTTAATTTATTATAGCTATTTCTCTTTCAGGCTGTGGAATTTTATCAATCCTAATCATTTGGTTTGTTTGCTAAAAACAGATTTCCCTTAATCATAGCTATTTTTCTTCCAGGTTGTGGAATTTTATCAATTCTAATCATCTGGTTTCTGTTACACTTATTTTTGTTCTTTCATATTCCTTTTGTTTCCCATATTTTCCTCCCTTAAACTTCATGTAGCACTCTGTATGTACCTGTTATATACTTACAAATTATTTTGTATATGTATATATGCATAGCTTCCTATTAGACTACAATTTCTATGAGGGCTGGGACCAGGTCCTACCTGAACTTTATGTCTTTCCCAGTGCCAAATACAGTGTTTTGCACAACAGATAAGTGTTGAATGAATTAAATAAAATATCTTACATCTGTAAATTCTATGTATTCCTCCTGCTAGATGGTAAGGTTTCTTAAGGACGTGGTACAAATCTAACAAATGTATAAGTCCTATGACTTCAACTTAGGGACCATCCAACCAGGAAATCCTCAATAGATAGTTGATGGTATGGAGTATAATAAAAAGAGAACTGAAAAATTGGCATTAGTTTTAGAGACATATAACTGATATCTATAGGCATATGAAAAAATGCTCTAAATCACTACTGATTAGAGAAATGCAAATCAAAACAACTCTTAGATACCACATCTCTCCTGTCAGATTGGCTAAAATAACAAAACAGGAAAATGATAAATGCTGGAGAGGATGTGGGAAAATTGGAACATTGTTACATTGCTGGTGGAGTTGTGAACTGATTCAGCCATTTTGGAGAGCAATTTGGAACTATGCCCAAAGGGCTATAAAAATGTTCATACCCTTTGACCCAGCAATACCACTCCTAGGGTTGTATCCCAAAGAGATCACATAAGTGGGAAAAGGACCCATATGTACAAGGACATTTATAGCGGCTCTTTTTGTGGTAGCTAAGAATTGGAAATCAAAGGGATGCCCATCAATTGGGGAATGGCTGAACAAGCTGTGGTATATGAAGGTGATGGAATACTATTGTGCCATAAGAAATGGGGATGATATGGACTTCGTGACAACCTGGAAAAACCTACACGACATAATGTTGAGTGAGTGGAGCAGAGCCAGGAGAACATTGTACACAACCACAGATATATGGATTCTGTGATGACCAACCCTGACAGACTTTGCTCTTCTCAGCAACACAATATGCAGAGATAGCTCCAAAGGACTCACGATGGAGACTACTATCTACATCTAGAGAAAGAACTATGAAGTATGAATGCAGATCGAGGCACACTTCATGCTCCCCTTTTTCTCCTCCCTTTTTTTCTCTCTTTTGTATTTGTTGTTGGGTTGTGTTTTTTGAGGGGGGGGCATTAGTTTTAGAGACATATAACTGACAATACACAAAACCGACTGTAAAAGGGAACACTGGACCTGGAGCCAGAAGAGATCTGCATTTGAACCCCCTCTGACAGTTACTTTCCGTAACTGCCCAGAGGGGACCATGGACACACCATTTAATTTCTCTGAGTTCCAGATTCCTCTTATGTGAAATAAGGGTGACCATATTTACAGTCCTTGACTCATACAACTGTTGTGGAGACTGAGTGGTATTAAGCTTTATAAACCTTACAGAGCTACATAAAAGCTGGCAATTACTATAAATGTTTGGCCACTTACAAAATAAAATCACTACTTTCTCACGTGGATCAGTCAATAAAATGTAAAGAATTATTACTCTGTCATGAGAATAGCTTCACTGAGGTTCAACTTTATCTTCAGGAATACACCACTCTTATCTAACATCTTAAAATGGAAGATAATTTCATTTTAATAGAGTGTTACTTCTGAGTTTTTGCAGCATTAATTCAACAACCATTTTATTCATCAAATAAGTAATCTATTGGTCTATTCAATATGTTTATTTGCCAAGAGTGGTGAACACATGAAGTTGTGATTCCCTTTCCCCCATTCTTATCTCACCGGTTTTAATTCTGGTATTACTATTTCACGTACATGAAAACAGCTTCAAGTAATATTTTAAATGCTTTTACCAGTTCTTTTAGCAGAGGAAGAGTGCTTCGTAACTTTTAAAAAATTAATTATTAGCTCTTACTGCCATGACCTGTACTATATTTTATACTATTTAATGTTGGTCTTGAGAAGTTTGAATTTTATCCCAGAGGCACAGGGCAATAGAATATTTCTGAAGGTCTTTGAGAAAGGCTCCATGAAACTGTCAGATCTCCGCATTGGGAAGCCTCTAGCAATTAAGCAATGGTGCACTAAAGGAGAAAGAGATTAGAAACAGAAAGATAAGTTACGAAGTCATTATAATAGCCCAGATCACAGACAAATAGCACCGAACTGTGGTGGTGGCGGCTCTGCATTTTGGGAGATGTGGAAGAAGATAAGAAAGGACCTGGCAACACTGGACATAGGAGTGATGGAAAAAAGCATGAAGGGTGATTCCAAGGTTTAAATCTGGGTGATTAGGAAGATGACATTTGAAATAGGGAAGTTTAGAGGAAGCATTAAAAGACTATGCAGTTCAGTTTTGGACATGTTAAGCAGGCAGTTAAGAATTAAGACTTCAGGGGAGAGGTTCAAGTTGGATATAGAGTTCTGAAGTCATCTGCATTGATAAGATAATTGAACCTATGGATGCAAATGAGATTTCTAAGAGAGAAAGCATAGAAAAAGAAGAGGAAAGAAGGCTCCGGCAGAGCTGTGGGGGGCTTCTATGCTCAGGAGCCTGAAGCAATAAATGATGATATAGTAAAAGTGAGCGAGTATAAAAAGTCAGGAGGCAGTACGGTGGAAGGAGAACTGGTTCTGGAGTTTAAATCTTGCCTCTGACAAACTCTCTGGGTATCTCAGCTTCTTCATCTGTAGAATGAGGGGAGTAGAGTAGGTGGTTTTTGAGGTCCCTTCCAAATCTAGTTTGAAAATCCTATAACCAATGTTATGGAAGGCAAGGCAGGAAAGGTTACCCAAGAGGAGAGGTTGGTCAACAATGTTAAAAGCTGAAAGGTTAAGAGGACGAAGACTGAGAAGAGGCAACCAGATTTAGCTTGTAAGAGAATAATATCAAAACAAAGGCACGGACTCACAAGAGTGTTATAGCCTATAACTTCAGTCATACTAAATTAGTTTAACAATATTTAAAGGATGCAAAGCATGGTATGCTTCAACAACTATGGCTGCCAGTTTGGTACCCTGGCCACAGAGAACTTGACATGGACAAGCCTGTTCCTCTAGAATTATTGGAAGCTCTTTTCTCAGTTTCAAGGCCAACAATAACCAGAAAAAAGGGGGGCTGGAACTCATTCTTCTCGGTAGCATAGTTGGCAGCCAGTAATGATTTGTGATTAAGGTAAATTGTAGTGGCAGTGCTTCCAATGCTAAGTATGTAGAGAATTCTTTGTTATCAGATGGACAAATATTAGCTCCCTGCAACCAACAGTTATTAGAATAGGTATGCCTGAAGGGTAGAGTGCACCAAACATATTCTGAGTATGCGTTTAATTCCTTAGTTAACAGCTAAATAGTTCTTAGCTTAAAAAAGAAAGGGAGATGGGAAAAGTTATGTTTCTCCCAAACTTATGAAGATATTAAGACTTTATTTTTCTCTGTACCTTCAGCCTCAGTAAACCATGAAACAGATATAGTCTGGCCCACAGTTAGCAAATATCAGCAATATCATAAACTAACTTCAATCGTGAGAGAACTTGACTTTTCTAAGGGCTTTTTTTTTAAAGAGAGGAGGAAATGGAAGAAAAAAAATAAGTCTACTACTTTTCACATACTTGTTTTTCAGGAGGCAAATGAGTAAGAACACTGATTGTTATCACTTCTGCCAAAGGACATTCGGTTAAGGTGAAATCAAGCTGATTTTGCTTGGTGGACAAGGCTTAAAGAATAATTACAAAAACCTTATTTTAGATATCTATGGATTTTAAGTCATACTGTCCTTGTTAACAGCCACAGATTAGAGAGAAATGACAGTAATTATATGTGTGTGTGTGTATGTGTGTGTGTATAATTACTGTCATTTATATACACACACATATTTGAATATGTTTGCTTTGTAAAATACTAATAAATTCATCTGCTGCCACTCTTGCATCACTTCTGCTATTTTATTACTCAAACCTTTCCTTCCCAAAGGTGTCTTATAGAAGAGAGATATCCTGACTTAGCGGATAAAGTCAGCCTCTGGAATCAAGAAGATGTGGGTTCAAGTCCTTGACAAAGCCTGACCCAGGTTACTTTTAATTACTTTTCTTTATAAGGGAGTATTCAAATCACTTTAGTGGCCTAGGCAACTATAGAACATCATAAACTACAGAAGAGTTGCTGATTTGTATTGGTAAATTAAAAATCACAGATCTAAAACAAACTACTTGCACACATTCATTACCTTAGTCCCAGACCATGACTGAATTTGCATTTTCTTTTGCCCCAGACCTTTGATTTCATTAGTGGAGTGCTTTTTTAGGGGATGTTTATTGATTTTTTTTAACATTTCATTTTTTGAGCTTCAGATTCTCTCCCTCCATCCAGCCTCTCTTCTCCCCTACCCATTGAGAAGTCAAGCAATATGATACCCACTATATATGTGAAGTCATAGAACACATTTCTATATTAACCATGTTGCAAAAAACCCATGAAAAATAATGAAAGTGAAAAAAATATGATTCAATCTGCACTCAAGAGTCCCATCAGTTCTCTCTCTGGAGATGAAAAGCATTTTTCATCATGAGTCCTTTGGAATTGTCACAGATCATTATATTGATTAAAGGAGCTAAGTCTTTCACAGTTGATTATCATTACAATATTGCTGTTCTTGTATACAATGTTCTCCTGGTTTTGCTTACTTCACTTTGCATCAGTTCACATGTCTTCCCAGCTTTTTCTCCCAAACTATCCTTTTCATCATTTCTTCTGGCACAATAGTATTCCCTCACAATCATATACCACAACTTGTTCAGCCATTCCCCAACTGATGGGCATCCCATCAACGTCCAATTCTTTGCCACCACAAAAAGAGCTGCTACAAGTATTTTTGTACATATAGGACCTTTTCCTTTGATCTCTTTGGAACATAGACCTAGTAGTGATATTTTTGGGTCAAAGGGTATGCACAATTTTATAGCCCTTTTGGGAATAGTTCTAAGTTGTTCTCCAGAATAGTTGGACCAATTCACAACTCCACCAACAGTGCATTAGTTTACCTGTTTTTCCGTATCCCTTCCAACATGTCATTTTCCTTTTCTGTCATGTTAGCCAATCTGATAGGTGTGAGGTGGTACCTCAGAGTTGTTTTAATTTACTCGTCTGTAATTATTAATGATTTAGAGCATTTTTTCATATGATTATTGATGATTTTGATTTCTTCTTCTGCAAACTGCCTGTTCATATTCTTTGACCATTTATCAATTGTGGAATGGTTCTTATTTTTATAAATTTGGCTCAGTTCTCTATATATTT
The DNA here is from genome assembly GCF_011100635.1 of Trichosurus vulpecula. Taxonomy (NCBI): domain Eukaryota; kingdom Metazoa; phylum Chordata; class Mammalia; order Diprotodontia; family Phalangeridae; genus Trichosurus; species Trichosurus vulpecula. Next base: position 93,465,475 of record NC_050577.1, on the reverse strand, counting down.
TAGAAATGAGGCTTTTATCAGAGAAACTTGCTGTAAATTTTTTTTTCCAGTTTCCCCCTTTCCTTCTGATTTTGGCCACATTGATTTTGTTTGCACTCAGCAATTCTGTCTTAAAAGAATTGCCTGTCGGACTTCAGAAAAACCTTGAAAGACTTATACGAACTGATGTGGAGTGAGGGGAACAGAACCAGGAGAACAATATACACAGTTACAGCCATATTGTGTGATGACTAACTTTGATAGACCTGGCTCTTCTCAGCAATGCAAGGTTCAAAGACAGCTCCAAGAGGCTCAAGATGGAAAATGCTATCCACATCCATAGAAAGAATTACAGAGTCTGAATGCAGATCGAAGCATACTATTTGCTCTCTCTCTTTTGTTTTGTTTCTTCTTTCTCATGGTTCATTCCACTGGTTATAATTCTTCCTTACAACATGACTAATGTGAAAATGTTTAATATGAATGCAAATGTAGAGCCTTTATCAGATTACATGCTGTCTTGGGGAGGGAGGCGGGTAGGGAGGGGGAGAAAATTTAAAACTCAAACGCTTGTGGAACCAAATGTTGTAAACTAAATAAATAAAAATGTAAAAATGTAAAAAAAAAAAAAGAATTGCCTGAGGCACTGAAAGATTTAGTGATTTGGCCCTTACGTGCCACAGGCAGATTTTGAATCAGTTTTCTTGAAATCAGCTTTCTATCTATCTATGACAGAGGCTGCAATTGTTTCAGGAAGTAAAAATAATTATGACACAAAAAAATTAATTAATAAACTGACCACTTTGAAAGTTAGTGCCAACTCAAACATCCTTTCCTGTTTAACATTAGTGACTATCAAGCCCACTAGGTCAACTTCTCTGTCTGTGCTGTCCAGTCTTACATTGATAGTCTCCTGGACTCTAGGTAGCTTCTTTAGTCCTATCACAGAAATTCTGGTATGTTGTTTCACCATTATAATTTTCTTTCAAATAATTATTGTTTCTATGATCTGTTCACTGACCCAGTCATTATTTAAGATTTCATTGTTAAGTTTCCATTTAGGTCTGTGTCTCTTGTTTGTGGCTTCTGAACTAATATTTTTTATTGTGTTGTGATCTATATGGGATGTATTTATTATTTTTGCCTTTTTACATTTGTAAAATGTACCCTAATACATGATCAATTTTTGTAAAAGTTCCATTTGGTACTGGGAAATATGTATGTTCTTTAATAATCCCATTTAGAAGATGCCATAAAGCCTTTTAGTTGTAGTCTTTCTCACAATTCGTTAACTCTTATCTTTTCCCTTTTGCTTATCTTTCTGTTAGACTTATCCAAAACCAAAAGAGGTACATTGAAATCACCTGCCACTATTATAGTACTATCTATGTCTTCTTTTACTTCAGTTAATAATTCCTTTATAAATTTAGATGCTAAATCATTTGGAGTATATCGGTTTGGTTCACTATCTATGGTTCCTTTCAGTGTAATTGTTTATCCCTTTTTATGTTTTTAATGCTTGTTTTTGCTTTGTCTGATAGCATAATTGCAACTCCTGTTTTTTTAATTCACCTAATGCATAATAAATTTTTCCCAGTCCCTCGTTTTTATTCTGTGTATGTCTTTGTTTTTTAAATGTGTTTCTTGTAAGCAATGGATTGTGAGGTTTTGTTTTCTTATCCAATCTTTCATTTTTTTATTTTACTGGATTGTATAATCCATTCACGTTTAAAGCCTGGGTAGGTTCTTTAAAAATTATTTGAATATTAAAGAAGAAAAATCCCTTGAATACTTTTGCAGCAAGATTGTACCATAAAAATCAAATTAAGGAACAAAAGTTATCAAAAATGAAGTGGGGCAGCTAGGTGGCATAGTGGAAAGAGTGATAGGCCTGGAGTCAGGAAACCCGAAATTCAAATCCAGTCTCAGACACTCACTCGCTTGCTATGTGACCCTGAGCATGTCACAACCTCTGTTTGCTTCACTTCCCTAAAATGTAAAAAGAGGATAATAATAGTACCTACCTTCCATGGTTGTGGTGAGGATCAAATGAGATAATATTTGTAAACGGCTTAGCCCAGTGCCTGGTACATAGTAGGTGCTATAAAAATGCTAGTCCTCTTCCTCCTTCTTTGAAGGCTATCATACAATTTCCTTTTTAAAAATCACACACTTTATTCACTGTTCCTTCTAAGGATTATCACAATTGTAATTTTAGATTCATTTTTGTTAACTATAAACTAAACTCATTTTCATAATTTTTAGATTCATTTTCAAGATAGAGACCCAATCAAATCTTTTTTTTTATTACTTATGTAGAAATATTGGTTTCTATTTTAAATGGATTCACTTTAAAATTACTTTTCCCCAGGATCAATTATCAAGTATATAGTGTCAATGATCTTTTAATCATCCCAAACAATAATTTTCTAGAGAGAATTTGAGAAAGGTGATATTGTTCTTATTTTCAAAAAATGGAAGATAGTGTAATTCAACCCATCAGCTTGCAAGCTTGACTGCTTAAAATACAGCATTAAAGGGAAAGTTAAAGAATATCGAGGAAAGGAAGTAGTGATCACAAAGAGGCGGAATGGCTTCATCAAGTCCAGGTCATACCAGACTAACCTCATTTTCTTTTTTTGGCAGGGTTATTACTCAATCTACTCCAGTGAGCATTTAATAAGCATCTACTATGTGCAAGGCACTGTGCTAAGTTCTGAGAATACAAAAACAAAACAGGAGAAACAATCTTTGTCCTCAAGGAGTTTAGATTTTACTGGGGGATTACAACTTGTAAATAAGCTCAAAACTGATTACTTAAGGAGGCGAAAAGCACCACCAACTAGGGGGAATTAGGAAAAGCTTCCCGCAGGAAGTGGCACATAGGCTGATGGCTCATCCTTAAACTGAGTAAGAGACTGTTAGAAGTAGAGGTGAGATAAGAGTGCATTCTAGGCCTGGGGGCACAGCCTATATACATCTCAAAGTTAGAACTCAAAAGTCTCAATCTTCAGACTTCAAGTCAAAGCTTGGGTCCAAGTCCAGTGCTCTTTCTATTATACAACAAATATCTCACACAAGGCATATTAACTGCAGCCATTTCTTTAACAAGGAAAATCCTCCCCACCATCTGTATTAGCAATTTAGATTTGAGGATCTTTCCCACCCATTAAAAGGCCATGTGACCTGCTCACATCACAGGAAGCCTAAGTCAAGTGTGGTGGGAGGAGCTTTCTGACAGGAAAAGGCAGTTTTGTCACAGGAAATGCTGAGAGAAAGAGCACAAGCGAGCAATTATGGCTGCTAATGGCCGTTGTGATAGTTAGAGCTGAACATACTGTGGTAGCTGTACTTTGAGTTTGTTTTTGGCAAGACCCCACCCAGCAGGGGGTCGGAGAGGTTTTGGGATGGTGAGGCTCCATGTTGTGATATTGTGTTTTAAGTTCCTTGCTGTTATGATAAAGTGAGCTAACTGGCTGTGGGAGCTGAATATTTGGTTATGGGATATGATTCTCTGGTGTCTGAATAAATGTTAAACTTCTTCTACCTTCTATATAGAGAGTCTCTCATACTTTGCAATATAGAACTACATAGGTATGTTCATGATTATCATTGAAGTGGTATTTATTGCCTTACTGATACACCACCTCCACATCCTTTATGACCTGACTTAAATTCAAATCAACAAACATTAACAAAATGCCTACTATGGTCAACTCAATGGGACAGGTGAGAAAGAAAAATGCACTCCAGGAAGCTGAAGGTAGAAGCTTCATTCACTTGGAACTCCCAAAGCAATTTGTTTGCAACATTTATATGGCACTTAGTTTATACTCATGAATTGTATTACCATGGACTGTCTTATAACACTCATTAGAGTGTAAGACCCCTGAGGACAAGGTCAATAACATTTATCCTTGTATGCTTCACACAGCCCAGCATAGCATCTTATACAAAGTAGGTAATGAATCAATATTTGTTGACTGACAAGGAATAAAAGCCCTCTAAGTTTTGCCAGTAGGGTTGTTCTACTCTTTGTTCTATTTCAGAGGTTCCTAACCCATAAAAAATTCAACAAAAAACTCTATGAATTTGTTTACTGCTGCCTGCAATTCCTTCACTAGGGAAGAGGGTATGGAATAAAGTCTTTCACCTCACAATAAGATCCTACAGTAATACTTAGGCTTAAAACACAAATGTGTGATTAAGGCAACACTGAAGTGCTAGCATCCCACTACAGTGGACATAACATTAGGCTAGAGTGAAAAGACCTAGGTTCTGGTTCTGGTACTTACCAGCTATGTGACCTTAGGTAAGTCATTTAATCCCATGAGGCCCGGTTTCCTCAAGTGAAACATGTTACCATAACATGTGCCCTCACAGGATTGGTGTAAGGTCCAAATGAGAAAAAATATGAAAATACTTTAAGAAACAAAAGGTGCTATACAAATGTGAGATTGATATCTTTTTATTATAATATAACTAGCATTTGTATTATTCACTGAAAATTACTGTTATCTGATTCTTTCCTGTTTGACAGAAGAGAAGGTAGCATGGCATAGCAAAAAGCTAGAAGCAAGTAGATGCCCAATGATTGGAGAGTGGCTGAACAAATTGTAAGGAAATACCATTGTGCTGTTAGAAACAATGAATCAGAGAAACATGGGAAAAGTGTGAGCTGAGGAAGAGTGAAGTAAGCAGTAACTATTGATCTTTGTGAGAAGAGGGAAGGCTGCTGAGTTGGTTGATTTTGCCTAACTATTTTTCTTCCTTATAAAAGAAGATTTGGTGGAGGGGGTGGCATATATTGGGATTAAAAACAAAAGATATCAAAACTTTTTAAAAGAATGATATTAGTGAGGTGCCTAAGGAATAATATATTTTCATATCTGTGTTTCCCAGTTTACAAAGTACATTATTAACCATAGCTCAACGAGACAGGTAGGGTATTATTATTCTCATTTCATACATGAATAAAATTTGGTTAGGAGATCAGGTGATTTCCCAAGGTCATGTAGCTAATAAGTATCAGATATGGGAAGGCTGGACAGTGAGAGGGTCAAAGGGCAAAGAAAGGGGAAAAATAGGAACACTAATGGATAACTGCCTTGTCTAAGGCTAGCCCTTGTTTGTCTTTTAACTGCATGTAGACAAATAGAAATTGTCTGCATTGGTATTCTGCTCTTGCACAGCTATACTCTCAGATATCTAGCGGAAACAATGCCGCTGAACTTGCTACTCTAATCAATCAACAAGCATTTATTCAATGCTTACTATGTCCTAGGCACTATCCCAGTACTCAAGAAGTTTACATTCCGATAAGGGCATAAATAGTATATACAAGTCTCAGCGTTGTTGCTGTTTGTCCTTCATTCTGGAAGAGGACCAGTGACCTCACAAGGGTGATGTCTTGACTTGTGAGTGCACTGGTTTTAAGTGAGGCAGAGCTTCGAGATGTCATCAGCCTCATTCTCTCCTCCAGAGTCATTTAAGTCCAGTGGCAAGACAAAAGTTAAGACAACTGGAAATGGCACCTTGGGAGACAACCATAATTAGAGAGTATGATATGGATAAAGATCCAGCAAAGAAGACTGAGAAGGACCAATCAGACAGGAGAACCAAGAGAGAGCAGTGTCACAAAAATCCAGAAAAGAGAAAGCATCCAGATGGACAAGTGGCCATTTCTATCAAATACTGCAGAGTCAATAAGCATAAGGACTGAGCAAAGACCATTATATTTTGTAATTAAGAGATCATTGGTAATTTTGGAGAGGGCAGTTTCAGTCGGATGGTGAGGCTGAAAGTCAGACTGCAGAAAGGATTTAGAAGCATGTGAGAGAAGAGGACATTGAGGCATTGGGTATTAGCTTTTTAAGCGAGTTTAGCTGGGCAGGGAAGGAAAGATACATTATAATAGTTAATGGGGGACAGTAGAACAAAGTGAAGGACTTTTTCAGGATGAGGGAGTCTTTGGAGTGTTTACAGGCAAGCAGGGAAAGAACAGAGAGATAGAAGTGGTGTGTGTGTGTGTGTGTGTGTGTGTGTGTGTGTGTGTGTGAGAGAGAGAGAGAGAGAGAGAGGATAATAGTTTAGTGAATCTATTTCTCATCTTCAGTCTTTCCCTTTCTACTGGTTCCTACCCCTTTGTTTACTAATATGTAGATGTCTTTCCATCCTAAAAGGAATCTAACCCTACTTATTCTTTCTTGTTATTTTTCTTTTACCTCACTTCTAGAAAGAGCAGCTTACATTCACTGCTTCAATTTCCTCACTATTCCACTCTTCAGTGCATTCTGACTTCCATCTCTACCACTCCACTGAAATTGCTCTTTCCATGGTCACTGATGAGCTCTTAATCACCCATTAAATAGATGTTTCTCCATCCTCATTCATAGATCTTTTATGTCTTAAGCATTTTTTATTGTTGTTGTGGAAGAAATAAATACCTGTCCTATACCTGAATTACTTACATGCTGTACATTAAATACCTTTGTAGAAGAAACTCTATTAATTCTTTTTGGGAAGACCCTAGACATGAGTCAGACCTAAACTTTGAGAGAACACCCAAGTACCCCTTGGGCCAACAGATCTGTTGTTGCTGTTGTTTTGTAGATAAGTTGTGTTTGACTCTTCACGACTCCATTTGGGGTTTTCTTGGCAAAGATACTGGAGTGGTTCACCATTTCCTTCTCCAGCTCATTTTACAGATGAGGAACTGAGACACACAGTGTTAAATGACTTGCTCAAGGTCACACAGCTAGTAAGTGTCTGAGGTCAAATTTGAACTCAGGTCCTCCTGATTCCAGGGCCAGCAGTCTATACACTGCAATAAAGATCTGATCTCTGTTCTGAGCTCCAGTCCCACATTTTCAATGTCCTGCTGGATAGCTCCACCTGGATGTTTTGTTGACACACCAAACTCAACAACTCAGCGTGTTCAGAACTGAACATATCATCTTTTCTCCAAAATCTGCCTTTCTTCCCAACTTCCCTAACTTTGGATCCACCCAGATTCAAAACTTCAAAGTAATTTCTGATTGTCCTTTCTCTTTCACTGGATTTAAAACATCCACACACTCCACTTCATCTGGCAAATCCAATGAGTACCATATCCACAATATTTTCCATACATCTCCTCCTTTCCATTCACGTTGCCACCACCCTAGTTCAGGCCCTTTCCATCTTTCACCTGGACTACTACAGATTAAGTTTCTGTCTTTCCTGTCTTGAGTCTTTCTCCTTTCCATTGTTTATACACAGTCGCTATATTAAACTTCCTAATGTACAAATCTGATTGTCAGTCACCTACCAAAAGCCTTAGACACTGTTGTCTATAGAGCAAAATATAAACATGTAACTGAAATTACTCTCACAAGTATCAATAAACATTTAATTTAACAACTTAAATGGGTTTTTTAGTTGTCCTCATCCATATTAATCTTTCTGTAGCTTTTAACACTATTGACTACCCTTTTTCCTACTAGAAACTTACTTTCCCCTTGACTTTCCAAATATTAAACTCCCTTGGATCTTGTGCACCCTAGACACTCCTTCTAAGTCTCCTTTACTTGGCTTCTCATCCTCTTCCCAACTCCTTAAAGTAGCTGTTCTAAATTGGTATTTTTTTAGTCATGCTCTATTCTATCTCTCTCAATTCTTTCTCTTGGCAATCTCATTCACATCCAAAGCTGCAACTATCATTCTATATAGATTATTCCTAAATCTAAATCTGTATTTCTGATCTCTCTTTCTTCAAATTCAGACCCACATTTCCAACTGCCTGTAAGACATACCAAGTACTTAAACCACAATACAGCCTAAACCAAGTTTATTATCTTTCCTGCTAAACTTTTTTTTTCTTTTCCATCTCCATAAAGGCATATTATCATTTACATAGTCTCCCAAGTTTATAGTATTAAGGTTATTTTTGAATACAAGAGGTGAGCAAGACAGAAAAGTCAAGCCAGTTAACCAAGTCTTGTCCCCGACATTTCTTGCACCCTTCATTTGTCCTTTCTCAAATTTTCTTGTAGTACTCTGTGTAGAACTTTTTTGCTTCCATCCCCGTTCTACCTTGTATTATTCTTATTCCTCTACAATTTGGGATGACCATACTAGGGTCTAAGCTCCTTATGGACAAAGTCTATCTCAGTTTTCATCTTTACATCCCCAGCATCTATCCCAGTTCCTTGAACAAAGAAGATATTCACTGAATGCTGAATTGAATGACATATTTCTCCTGCTTTATGAAAATGTTTATTTTTCACAGTACACTTTGTTATATATAATTTTTCAATCAAAATCAACGCATTAAGTAAATTGAGGGAAATCAATATAACATTACCATGTTACCAAGATGAAATTTTTAAAATGTATTTTGTGTTTTTCAAATTCAAATCTCAAGGATTTATTAAGTATGATCTATGTAGGATAAATTGTGCTAGCTGCTGAGGAGATAAAAAAAATTAAGCAAAATCTCTGTCTTCATGAAGCTTGTGGTCTAGTTAAGGATACGTCACACAAATAAATGCTTTAAACAGATGTTTATTTACAGTTGAAAAATGCAAGGCAATAATATAGAATATTAAAATACATATGCAATACCTGTTAAATATTTCAGTGTTCTATGAAATGAATTCTAATACTCCTTTCAAAAGTATTTTTAAAAAACATGTAAAAAAGATCGATTTATTCAAAAAAGAATGTTACCCATAGATTTTTATTAGCCTATCAGTCAATGTCAAACTTACAACAGTTAACTTCAGCACCCATATTAGTTTCAATCCCCCAAAGAGTAAAATTAATCTCAGTCTATTTGATGCCAATCTATTAGCTTCCTGACACTGTGTCAAATTCAATGGGCTTTTCTCACTCTTCTTGACTTCTCTGATTAGTTTCCCCTATTTCACTTTCAGGCCCATTTAGGATCTTTCAGTTTCCCAGCCAGTGAAGAAATAAAAGTCCCTTCTCTTTTGTCCTAGGTCCAAAAGCTCTTCCTGCTCAATAGCTTCTCCCTGGTTTCCATGCTAGGGCAAATCCCACAAAAACACCCCACTATCTCTTCTTCCTACCAAAACAGTAAAGCATCCTGCATCATTCAATTAAACTTCTTTCCCATCTTCCTCAATCAGTAACCAACTTAATGGTCCCACCATTGTTCTCTCTCTTATCATATCTCTAGTCACATCTTGGCTTGTGTCAAAAAAAAAAGCATTCCCAAATCCACATATATTTAAGGTATCTCTTGCAGAATATGGGGGGTGGGGCATGGTTATAACTCCGGTACAAATATGTTGGCAGAGGAAATGCTATTCGTCCTCACCACAGGTCCTAAAGGAGAAATAAACCATCTCTATATTACAAAGAATTATAAGAAGCTGGGTTTTGCCATAGAAGAGCACTCAGAGGACCTGGGTTTGCCACTTACTATCTATAGGTTCTCTGCCAACTCTATTAACCTCTATAAACCTCAGTTTCCTCAGTCTGTAAAATGAGGGGGTTGGACTACTTTAGCTTTTAAGGTTACTTCTACTTCTAAGTCTATGAAACTATGAATACAGTGTAGTGGTCTGGAGTAACATGATTGTAGTGGCAACATGAATAATCTAAAAATAGAATAATATCATACAAAGAAGAAAGTAGCGATGACCCGCTTTCAGGAAACACATATAGTTTTGAGTTGTTTTTGTACCAGTGATGCAAGATTTGAATTAAACTTTCCATGCTTTTCTGATTTTTTGAGATAGCTAGACAGATGAGGAGTGGAATATTTATTACCATGAACTAATACATACAAGTTCTGAACACTGGCTAGGTGCAGGAGGATGTCAGGTGTGGATGAAAAAATAGCAAATGCTGTTTAGCTTTGTTTTTAAGAAATAATATGAAGAAACTGGGTTGTTAATAACCTAGGTTTAAGAGAAAACACGCTAAAGGAATGAATGAGAGATGAAAGAAGTAATGACACTGAATGAGGGAGATAAAAACATTTTGAAGAACTTCTTCCCCATCCCCATTTTAAAGTAGTGCAGTAAGAGCTGCACAGAGATATTAAAGAAACATTTATAGACAGTGAAATGAAATGGGTAATGATTAAGAATAGAAAACTAAATTTAGGAGTCATCTGTATATTGAAGATAGCTAAATTGTATTTAAGCTGATTTAGTCATATACAGAAAGGACCCTAGTCAGATCAAGGAAAACCAAATAGCAATGAGCAGGCAATCTGAGAAATCTAGTTACTTCTCAAACTAGCTAATTCTTTCCTTAGTTAATATAATTACGAGAGAAGACAACTGTTCTACAATTATTCTCATACACTTGAAAAATAATCAAGTTTAGACTATAAGATTATACTGATGGACAGAATAAATAAGTTTCAACATTTCTATTTTTTTTTTCCCTGTGTAGGGTAATGAATTTTGGAGAGGATTTTATTTATTTTTTTTTTTGGAGGGGAGAAGGCAGGGCAATTGGAATTAAGTGACTTGCCCAAGGTCACACAGCTAGTAACTGTGTCAAGTGTCTGAGGCCAAATTTGAACTCAGGTCCTCCTGACTCCAGGGCTGGTGCTCTACTCACTGTGCCACCTAGCTGCCCCAGGAGATTTAAAATATTAATATGTTGTGAGATTATACTTTTGGACAAATGAAAACAACTGGACCTTTCCTACAATGTAGAAAAGCATTTAATTTGTGTTTGAGTGAACCGAGAGCTTTGAATATATCTTTTGGGAGCAAAAATATTTTACCACATGAGTAAAATGTTATTTAAGGTTGAAAGGTTATGAAAAGTATTAGATCAAAAATTTTTTTAAACTATAAAACAGACGAAATTGTTCAATTTTCCCTAGAAAATTGTGCAGGCAAATCACTTAGCTCTCCAGGCCTCAGTTTGTTCATCTGTAAAAATGAGGTTAAATGAAGTAATCTCTAAGGTCCCTTTCTGGCGCAAAATCCTATTTTTAAAAAATCTACATATTTCATATTTCCCCTCTCTCCTAAACGCACTAAATAGGAAAGGTTTTATATATTAAAAAGAGCTGCTCAAAAATACAAAACTAAGAGCACTACAAGTGATTCTCTAATTTAATTTATAGAAATTTCATCACAACACCATGAAGAAAATACTATGCAGAATATACATTCATCATTTTCAACTATGTAATTTATATGTCACTTATAAACCACATATTTATATTGTATATTTTTAAAAATAAGTTTATGTCTTTTTTGAAGTTTGGAGTAAAAGAAGAAATAAGATGCATGCTAAAAGTATATAATGAGAAGAGTGACATTTTTAAAATAATAAAAGAAGCTATGAGTTTAAAGTACTTAATAGGCATAAAATAAGCATAAGTTCAAACTCCAAATAAAATTTACATTAGAGCAATGGTTATTAAGCAGCAGACCAAAAATAATTTTAATATATTTCTTTCTGTTTTCATTGCGTTTGATTTTCATGGAAAGCTATGTTTATTGGTGAATTCTGGGTGGGCATGCCACAGGGAAAAGCTTATGTTTTCTTCTCTTAGAAATAAAGAAAACAATAGGAGAAGATTATTAGAAAGGAAATATAAAAAAAGAGGTAGCATCAAGACAAACACTGTAGAACTAACACTATAAGACTACAAAACTAGTTCAAATGAGATAATATTTGTTAAGCACTTAGTACAGTACCTGGCACACAATAGGCACTTAATAAATGCTTATTCCCTTACTTCCCTTCCTTAGCTAAAGGTACAGCACAAATAAAATTATCAGTGGCTTAAGAACCGTAAATGGTTCCCATCAGGTTTTGATTTGCTTTACATTTTTATCACTTGTGGTATGTCTTTGCCTCTTCTTTGTCAGGGCTCAGAAAGAAAATAAACTGGCATGTGAGAAGGGGGTTAACCATCAATCCACAAGAGAGTGAAGCTGGCCAGGTATGTCTTCTAGATCTTAAGCATAAAGTGTTTTTGTTATTCCTGTGGGACAACCTACTTCACTTTTTTTTAATTATTTGTGTCTTACCCTAACTCCTTTCATTTCTGTGTGCCTGGTCTGATAATCTGATTTTTTAATTTCTGTATTATTATCTCTAATTAGCATTGGGTTCCTGACTCTGTCCTAGTAATATGACTTACTAAATGCTGAGTGGGAAAGGCCAGTGCCCTCTCTTGAAACTTCCTTCTTAATTCTGTATCTCATTATCATCATACCCTATATCTGTATAATGTCTTACAGTTTTCAAAACATTTTCCACATGTTAGTTTATTTGATCATGCAGTTTAAGTGAGAACTGAAACCCCCCAAATTCAGAAATGCAGTATGCTTTCTGATATTGATATGATGCTAAACCACAACTCTGAATACCTTATGTGGCCCCAGAGCCTGGGGACCTACATTTCTACATGTACAAAACTACATTTTGTCATGTGTATCTCTGAGTTCTGTCATTATGGAAGTGCCTGAATTTGGGAATATTTAGACCATATCTAATATATCATTATCCAAAGTGTTCATATGATACGCTCAAATGCTCTAAGATGCTGCCAGTTAGGTTAATGCAACCTAATCTCTCTCCTGAACTCCGTTTTATGTTTGTTTCCCCTATTACAACATTAGCTCCTTAAGAGTGGGGGCTACCTTGGCTTTTCTTTTTGTAATTTTAGTGCCTAGCACAATTTTTTGCATGTATTAAGTGCTGAACAAATGCTTTTCATTAATTTATTCCTCACTTATATGTTTCACATGTATTTGAAACTCAACACGTTCAAAACAGAATTCATTACATTGTGCTAACTTAACCCAGTTCTTTTTCCCCAAACTTCTATTAAGGACAGTATTATCCTTCCATTTGCCCAGGTTCATAAGTTTGGGGGTCATCCTTGACCTCTTCCTCAATTCCCATATTTATTCAGTTACTAAGTATTGTAGAAGATTCCACTTATACCATATCTTTTGTATCCATCTCTTTCTCTCTAACTATACAGGCTCTACCCTACTTGAAGTCCTCACTGATTGAATCTCTCCTATGCCACTGCAATAGCCTACTAGTTAGTCATCTTGCTTTTAGTCTCTTCACTCTCTAGATTGACCACTCGACTGACAAACTGAAATTCCTAAAACTTAGATCTGACCATATCACTTCTCTACTCAAAATTCTTCAGTGACTCCCTATTCCCTCTAGGATAAAATAAAAAATAAATCTGTAGCCTGACATGAAAAGCCCTCTACAATATGGCTCTCATCTACCTTCCCAGTATTAGTTAACATTACTCCTATTTACATGCCATCCAGACCAGACAGACAAACTTAATGGTTGTGACCTGTACACAATATTCCATCTTTTTCCTCTGTGACTTTGCTGATGATCCCCAAAGTCTGGAATGTGCTCTCATCACCTCCAGCTCTAATAAAAGGAAGCCTCAGATGCCATGTCCTACACAAGGCCTTCTGAACACTCCACACCCAAGAAGTCAGTACTCTTTCCCTCTTACATTTACCTTGCGCAACTTTGTGTATACTTTGTATTTGTATTTACTCATTTGGTTAAATGCTGCACCTCTCCAGACAGCTGGGAAACTCTTAGCTCCTTGAGCATAGAGGCTGTTTTATTGTTTGTTTGTTTGTTTTTTTTGCCTCTGTAGCCCCAGCACTGAGTATACATGAGTGCTAGAATGTTTACACTGAGGAAAGACAGTCTGTGTTACTAGCCAAATGGCAAAAGTGGGGATTCAGAATTGAAATAGAGAAGAGGGGCTAATTTGGGCTGAAATGATTTTGTGAAGCAGAAATATAAGGCATAGACACTCAACAAGTACTTACTATGTACCTACTCATCTACATATGACCTATGTAACAGAAGAGAGGAAAGACATAGGCAACAAATAATTGACATAAAGCAATGCAAAATATTGCCATAAAATAGGCATAAAGTGCTATAGGAATTAGAGAAGGAATGATTACTTCCTGTTGGAATGATCAGGAAAGATTTCATGTTAAAGGGTAGGACTTTAAGGGATGCATAGGATTTTAAAACATGGAGAATGGAAAGGGGTACAAGGGAGAGATGGGGTCCATGTTTAAATGGAAGGAATAGAATGGACAAAGGACAAAAGAGGAGAACATAAATGGTGTTCATGTAATGGTGAGTAGTCAAGTTTGGTTAGAGCACATGGGAAGAATAGTAGAGAGAGATAAAGCAGGGATGAAGTGGGAAAGGCATGAATGTTAAACTTATGTGGTAATAAGAAAGACAGTCTAACTGGGAGAGGGAAGGAAGGAAGGACTGGGGAGGCCAAGGTTCAGACAATTTAGGAAAGTTTTTGTAATGGTCTAGGAAAAGATATGGGGCCGATCTAGGGCAGTGGCACTCAGAATGGAAAGGGATAGATGTAAGCAATATCATTTTGGAAGAATCAACAGGATCTGATGACGAGGTAGAACATTAGCAAAGAAACAACTGAGGGCCCCAAAAGAAGGGAATTAGAAAATATTCAAAGGCTGAAAAAGGGCTTCTAAATTACAGGTCCCTGGACTGTCAGGATGATTGATGTTGGAGAAGCAGCTCATGCTGCTGGACACAGTGAAAAGAGTGTTAAATAGTGAGTTAGGAAACACTTGGGGTCACATCTTCCCTCTAACATCTATGACCTGTATGGCTGTGGGAGCAAGTTACTTTACCTCTCTGATTCTCAGTTCCTCGTCTGTGAAATGAGGATAATGAAAGCATTTAGTTCATAGAATTGTTAGGAAAATACACACGAATTGCTTTGAGAACCTTTAAAACTATATGTCAGCTCTTATTGTGACTACAATCCCTTTCTTTTAAGCAAAAGCACAAGCTAGATTAACCAAGTCAGCAAAATTTTCAATAAATATATTTTAAAGCATAGGCTAGCTCCCCATGAGAGGAGACAACAAAAAATTCAAGTTCAAGTTGAGGACATCAATGGCACCTACAAGACCACTGTTGTGAGGATCAAATTAATATATGTCAAGCGCTTTGCAAACCTAAAATTGCCACATAAACAACAGCCATTATTGTTATTTTTATTACACTCACAAAATTGCTTTTTGTGGCCAATTTGGAGGCTAACAAAAATCACAGACAAAACAAATTACAGTTGGACACGACAAATTCAAGTTCTTGACAATTTCTAAACATTTTATTTCAAGGAAAATTTAGAATAGCATAGAGAGGAGGGTAATGAACTCTTGATACAAGCAAACAGACTGGAGAGACTTGAAACAACAAGGGGCTGGGTAGCACCAAACTCAGATGACTAGTCTCAAGCCACAGGAATCGAGTTCCAACAAGGACATGTAAGAGAACAGGCTTGAAGAGAGACATATTGGAAAGCAATAAATGAAAGCTATAAAAATGCAGCCCGAGATTAAACTGGATCCTCAACCTGTCCCTGCCCCACAACATGACTCTCACCCTCTATAATTAGAGCTCAATCAGCTCGCCTTTTCCCTAACATTAGCACAAGTGCAATCACAGCAACAAAAGAGTGATCTTAAAGCCTTTCCACTCAGATAATGTACTTTGTAAGCAAGCCACCACATTGCTTCTGCCTGAAGAACTGCCTTCCAGTTCTTCAATTACCTAACTGGATATATTTTTAGTCTTCTGATGTTAGAGCGAATTACATTTTTAGTTGAGAAGGGTTTCTCACCACTCTGGGGATATGGTCTATTCTTCCTACTTTATTTACACTGCCAATTTCATTTGTAAGGACATGATCCATTTAGCAGATGAATATAATGCTTTACATACTTCTTATGAAAAGATTAAGTGCTAAAATATACTAAGTCCAATTAAAATGAACATGAATATACTTTGAAAAAGTATAAGATGCCATTCAGAGACAAGGAGGCATTATGATCATTAGTATGGCATTGCTATGACTATATGCATACGTATCATATGGAAGAAGTTACTTCAACATTTATTAAGCACCTAATATGTTCGAAGCACCCTGCTAGGCACTGGAGGAGATACAAAGGTTAGATGATGTTATTGCTTGCTTTCTTAATGGGTGGGAGGAGAGGCAGGAGGGAGAGAATTCGAAATTTTAAAAAATTTTTAAATGAATGTTAAAAAATAATTTTTTAAAGGTTGGATAATAGCTCACATCTGTATACAATAGTCATTAAGTGCCCATTCTGTGTTATATGCTGAGGATACAGGGAGTGAAATAAAACAGCTCCTGTCTTTGAAGAGCTTATATCTACAAAGAAGATCTAAAGTTATGCAAAGTCATTTTAAGAGGAAGTCAGCACTAACAACTGGGGTGATGAGAAAAGGCCTCACATTAACCATAGCTAACATTTATTAGTGCTTATATGTGCCCAGCTAAGTGTTTCACAATTATTAACTCATTTAATCCTCACCACAACTCTGGAAAGTAAATGCTATTAATATCCCCATTTTATAGATGGGGAAACTGAGGCAAACAGAGATTAAGTGACTTGCCCAGGGTCAAACAGCTATTAAGTGTCTGAAGCTGAATATGAACTCAAGTCTTCCTGATTCCAGGCCCAGGGCTCTCTCCGCTTTACCACCTAGCTGCCAAGGGTGGCATCTGAGCTCTGCTTTGAAGAAAGTGAAGGATTATAATAAGTAAAGTTGAGGAGGGAGTATATTTTCAGATGTGGGGAACAATCCATGCAAAGTTACAGAGGAAGGCGACAGAATGATATGTGTACGTAGGTAACAACTAGCAAGCTCATCTGACTGGTCTGGATGGCATGTGAATGGGAGTAATGTTAACTAATACTAGAAAGGTAAATCAACCATACTGTGGAGAGCTTTTAATGCTAGCCTATGGATTCTGTTTTTTATCCTCGAGGGAGCGGGGAGCCACTGAGAAGTTCTGAGCAGGGGGCATGGTCTAACGTGGTCAGGCACAGATGAGAGGGTGCTAGAGGACCTTGGTTTAAATCCTGACTATGGTACTACCTGTGTGTGACTATGGGGAAGTCCTTTAACCTCTGTGTCTTAGTTTCCTCCTCTGTAAAATGAAGGGGTTGGATTAAGCTATTTCTAAGGTCCCCTCTAGTTCTCAGTCTGTAATCGTATCATCCTATTATCAGTTGTGGCAGCTGTGTGGAATAAGTTGAATTGTAGAATAGAGAGACTAGAAGCAAGAAGACCAATCAGGAGGTTACAGCAATTGTTCGGGGGAAGGATGATACAGACAAAGTACGGTAGAATCTCTGTAAGTAGAGCGAAGAGGATGGACACATGAGACGCTGGACAGGGAAAATGGAGAAGACTTGCAATTTTATAGAGAAGAAAACTATGGCTCAAAATAGATTAAGTGACTCACTGACAGTCATATAGCTAGGATGGGTCAAAGCTGGTACTCAAACCCAAGTATGACTCTTAGTTCAGTGTTCTACCATGTCATATTAGACTCATCTCTGCCCTCATGGAATTTAAGGTCTCACTGATGCTAGTAGGAGTAGCAGAGTTCCTACAACATCCCATGTATAAAACATATATCCCCACCTATGGTTAGAATTTCTAGTTACTGAAACCTTACTGACAAAAAGAAATTTGAGCTAGCTATGGGAGAAAATCAAACTACCATGGAGACAGGAGCAGTGAATCCATGTTTTGGCCAAAACGACAGTGGTGAATATCCATAACCAGTCTAGGAGGGTGTGAATGTGGACAATGGACTACCGACATGGTCCATCCTTTCCAGCAATTGTCCAAAGTTGTGCGACTCACAAATTCTACAAAGATGTGATGACTTCTGTCCTCAGAATACCTCTGCCCACCAGAGGTCACTAACCCTCACATCATACTCAACAATGATTCACTATCTTGAATTTGCCTATAAAGGATCTATGAAGAGAGAGCATTTGTAGGAGTGAGAAGGGGAAATTAAATAGGTTAAGCCTAATATATAATGAGGTAATCCTGCCCTAATGGAAACATGAAGAATGCTAAGATCTTTTTGTGTGTTCTTAATCTATTAGAGGAGTTAATATTGGATTATATTTTGGATAGGAAGTATCTTCCCCATGTTTTCTTCACAGAATCACAAAGCATTTTAGTGACTATCTCATTTAACCCTCTTATTTTATGGATGAGGAAACTGGGGCCCAGAGGGCTTAGGGGACATAGACTGTTAGTGGCTGAGTGGGAGTAGAACCTAAGTCACTTGCTTACTAGTACAATAACCTTTCCACTATCCCACAGCTTTGATTTCTTACCCACTGGTCAGGATAAAGTAACTTGGACTGGCTTGCTGGAAAAATATGTTTAAAAGTATGGGAACTCTAAGTGAACAGAAAGTGAAGGATTGGGAAATGTTAGGCAAGAGACCACCAAAACAGCTTGCAGATGAAGAATGGAACATCTAGGGGCGAAGGTTTGTCTACCTGGAGCAAAGGGGACTGTATTATAAAGTCCCTTCCAGCTCTAAATCCCATGAACCTAAGCTGGGGTAGATGAGAGGGGACAGAGGCAAATGGGAGCATGACAATAAATGCTTTAATGATAAAGAGCACATTGGTATGAAGGTGAGGTAAAGCCTCTTGGAATCCCCAGCTCCCTTCAAGGCTTAGCTCAAGATCTACTTCCTTCACAAGGCCTTTCTTGATCACCTCCTGTCTTCTTGAGTTCTCCCCTCACAGCCTCTAAAATTACTTGGTATGTTTTTCATATTTACTGATTTGGGTAGATGTTATTTTCCCCAGTAGAATGAAAGCTGCTGAAGGCAGAGACTGCCAAATGGCAGCACCTAGCATAGGCCTGTACATAGAAGGCAATGGATAAATACTTTTGGAACCAAACTCAATCTCAACCATTATATTGCATTCCCTAGTCAGTGGCACTCTTCTGACTGACTTTCTGTAACATTCAACTGATTGTAATAATAGGATTTTACTCTTTCAAAGCATTTTCTTGTCCACTTGATCTAAGAATGATGTGGTTGAAAAAAAACCAGACATGTATAATTTTAAGACAGTGTAAAAACAGGATAAAGTAGATGATAGTTTATAATTATTCATGCAAGAGATGACCAGGATACCAAGTGAAGGAAAAGGTAACATGGAAATAGGAAAAGGAGCAAGGCTTTGAATGTGATTTTTATGATATTCTGTACTGTTACTGTGGCAAAACATCCAAGAAGGGAGCAAGGCTAGAACAGATACAAACTGGAGAAAGGAAATCAAGGAGACAAAAGTAAACTGAGGGACTTACTATAAAGAAAACATAGCTAAAATCACTGGAATGTATCTCAGCTAGAAGGTCTGTAGATTTAGAACACAAATGCACCTTGGCAACTTAGCCCAACCTCATTTTAAAGATGAGGAAACTGAGAACCAGAAATATAAAATTATTTTTACCTAGGCTAGTGCCACTACGTAGTGGCACATTTCAGACTAGAATCCAGGTCTCCTGACTCTTGGTCTAGTGTTCTTTCCACTATACGATGTGAAAGCTAGGAGAAGATTTGAGACAATTTAGGGTCATGGAGAAGAAAGAGGGGTTTCAAGTTAAAGGGAAATTGAGGATCAGAAGACAAATATGTCAATTGTAGTAAAAAGGTCAAGGAGTAAGAAAGTAGACTGAGCCTTTGGATATAGTTAAATAGTATAACTGATGTTAGACCAAATGAGAGAATTTTGTTCTCATCAGCCAAGTTTTATGTGATGCTTTGTGGATGGCCATAGCTGTCTTCCCTAAATTGAAAGCAAAAGGTCAAATTTTAAAGCATTCCAGTTTCCATTAAGCTTTTGGACCTATAGTAGACCAATCCAAACCTTTTCTTAAACTACCTGACAGATCTAGACAACGATCTCAATAATCTTGGATGTGAATAGAAAGAGCAAGGTAAGAAAACTGTTCAAGGTGAATGGAGCTGAGTCAATCAATATCCTTTTTCTTATGATGGGAGACAGTATGATCGGTGCAGATAGTAAGGTAAGAGGGAAAGATTAATTACTAATGAGGAAGACTAGTTAGTAGAGAGTATACAGTTGAGACAGCATTTGATTAGCAGGGAGCTACAACAATGGACAGCTTTAAAAAATGACTTTAATTACTGACACTGTTATTTTAGCTCTTTCTTGAATATGGGAAAACTGCTTCCAAATTTAAGTTAAGGCAGGATAAAAAATTCTGAAGCAAGAAATAGATAAGGAAAAAAAAAACTAGGATGAAGGGTGGTTGAGATGGCAATAGAAAATGACTGGGATAATGTTTCAAGACTCTTGATAAGAAAAAAACAGGAAAAAGGAACAGGAATGGTTTTAATGAGAATAGCTGACTTTAGATACTGCCTTGATGCTTGGAAAGCATATTACCTTTATTGGCTCAGCGGAGCCTCATAACAATTTTGTGAGGTAGGTACTCCAGGTACTATTATCACCTCCATTTTATAGATGAGCAAACTGAGACTCATAAACTTGCCCGAGGTCAAACAATTATTGTGTCAGAGAAGTGATTTGAACCGGGGTCTTCCTGACTCCAAACCCAGTACTCTTATCTACTATGTGGTTGGACCATGCTTCCATAACCATTATTAGCCTCAAAGAGTCAGCAGATTATTTAGGGGTGGCAAAATGGGGCAATGAAAACAATACTGGTTGTGGGTTCGGAGGACCTGAGTCTGAATCTTACCTACTACTGAGGGCCTAAGTTCACTTAACCATTTTGCTGATCGAGTTCCCTCATCTAGAAGATGAAGAAGCTGGACTATATGATCTCTAAAGTTACTTCCAGTTCTAAATTCATGATGCTACAATGAATAATGCTGTGGTTTGGTGACGTACGAAGAGTACAGAGTTAGACCCATGCCCTGGAATGAATCTGTAACCTAAGACAGGTAAGTAAGAGAATAGAAAAAATTTAAAGCCACATATGGAGTGACAGGTGTTTCTTTAAAAATCGGTTTAGCAAATGTTTATTAAGAACCTACTACTTACAGGGCATTGTGCTAGGCACTGGAGATACAAAAATCTTCAGCAAGGCCCTACTTTCAAGAGGCTTATGTTTTTGGTTTTTCCAAAACTGGCAAAAGCTTGATTCCTCTATGACACCTAAAAGAGAGATTTATTTCCAAATATACTGGAAGTTGAAACAAAGTTACTTGCTGCCAGTATGTCTTTGGGAAAGTTATGGGCTTTGGATTCCTTGTCTATACAAGGAAAGGGTTCAACTAGAGATCTGAGGTCCTTTCCAAGCTCTAAAGGCCATGATCCTATGAAATCCTCTGAAATAAATGGCACAGTACTGGGAACATAATAGGGGTTCAAAAAAACCTTTTTGAATTAAATATATCCTTAGTAGTTTCACAGTAAAGCTTTCTTATTTTTTCTTCTTATTAAAACAGATTTTTAAACAACATTCTCCCTATCCCTCCCACTCTTTTCTCCCTACTCCTCACCTCCAACCCACCCCCAATTCCTAAGCACATTCATAAACAATTAAGAGGGAGAAAATACTATTTGTAGTAATAGGCATTTGATGTTTGGTTACACATGTATTTTGGTACCTAATGTTTTAGGTACATGAAAGATATTAATACATGATACAAAAAGAAGTTAAAGGTTAGAAGGAGACCTCCTGGACAGAAGCGAAACTATTATCCACATTGGCAACATCAGTTCTCAGGATATTTTAAAAGTATAATGTCCAGCTTCTTCTGTAAAGCTTGTTTTTTTGTCTAAACAAATGTAAAATTCTGTTTGATGTTCATTCCCCCCCTCCCCATTTTGGATGAATAAGCAATTTAAAGTTCAATGGAAACAAAGCAGTGCTATAAAGACTCAATCACTCCACCACTGCAAAGGGAACTCAAGTAGAAAGCCACACACTGCCCCTTTTTGCTCAGCTCTGTTACAAATCATTGTTTAATTCTCCTTGAAAATTTAGAAAAGTTGGACAGAACTACTGCAAGGGAAAGTTATGAGAGAAAGGTAGAAAGAGACTGTCTAGAAGTGAAGTCCTCAACCCCTAAAGTGAATTCAGACCAGCTACTTAAGTCAATGAGTATGGAATGAACTTAATAGCAGTAGAATGAAAGGTAGAATGTATACTCTTTGAAGATAGGCAATGGATGCTCCATAAACTGAATTGAGACAATTAAATTAAACATAGCATACGAACTTGTTTTTTGGAAATGCCTTATAATCATATCATAGAAAAATAAAGAGAAAATGCTAACTAGAGTTAAGGAGGATCTTGACAGATTATATTAGTTGCGTATCCTTCAGTAAAAAGCAAACAACGATCTCAAGAGGCCTATGTACTGGATGTATTAATTGATGGTGTTCTTAACTAAAATGTTTCTCATTTTTTTCTCCTCTCCCTTCAATATTCTCAAAACCAAAAATACAGATGATGCAGATTATGACAGTCATGGAACAAAGGTAATCCCTGTTTTAGGCTCTTAGAGCCCCTTATGAGAGAGACTAGGCTATACATCATTCTACACACAGGGGTCACAATTTGACTTGAAGTATGATTAAATCTATGCCACGGTGATATGCTATATAAAGACATTTTATTGTGTTCATATTGAAAATGCCAGGTTATTTTTCAGTGGGATGAAATAACCAAGTCATAGTAAATATTCATATTATGCTATTTCAACCCATTGAAGACAGTGAATAAAGAAATTCAAATTTTACGATCATTTATTATAAAACAATCCTCGGTGAGATACGTCAGTGGAATTGCTGCAATGTGGCTAAAAACAGGAGAAAAAACAAAAGCAAGGATCTGCTTAATATCATACGGCTAACAAAATGTGTGGTTTACTTAATCATCTGACAGTGAATGAACAGGATCAAAGTAAAGTTGGCACTGAGACAGCACCCACATGGCACATTCTTTGTTTCAGGGCTTCAGTCTATCAGCTTTTGGGGAGAAAACATAAACCCCATTTATAATATATTTATAATGGAAGAATATTACTAGTTTTAATTTCTCAAATTGTCTAGATTTTTTGTATGAAGCCATAATATTAAAAAGATGCCTAGACTTAAAAAAAATGCTGTCCAACTCTGATCCGTTCATACTCAGTAATGAGTACTAGTTTTTAACAGAATAAAAGCTTATTCTTTTTGAATCCTAATAGCTTCAGCAAAAGATCTAAAAGATAGTTTTAGAGAAGGCTAGGTCAAAATAAAGGAAAAAAGGATACTATGTGGAGAGGCAATAGAAATGATATAGGGCGCTGGTTAAGTCAAGTAAACTAGAAAACAATTCAGTAAGACGCTATTTTTTTTTCTTTAGAATTTGCCTCTTTAAAAGGGGGAGGGGGTCACCCACGGGTGGTATTATCACAAATAAGGTAACCTACCAGCTCTGTGTATTTATAGGTATGGGCTTTAAAAAGCTAGGGCGAGGACACCGAAGCATTAAATGACGACATATACAAAAACGAACTGCACTGTATCTAGTCATAATTTGGGTTGTTCAGCCAGTAAAGGACAAAAGGACCCACCGAAAGCACTTGGCTTAAGGTTGCCGGATCCCTCACCGCCGCCACCCCTCCTCCCAGCTCCTGAAAACTGGCTGGTATTTATTTCCCTGGTGAGAAAGACAAGAGCTATCTCCCACCGCTGGCATCATTCTCTGCCACACTTCTGCCCTCTCCATCCCTGAATTCCTGGCCAGCCCGCGGACGAGTCACCGTCGCCCATCAGCGCCAGAGTTGGCCGGAGAGGGCTTCAAGGTGATGAGCTCGTGGGCATCCCTGGACTAGCGGGCGTTCTGCTCCGGGAGGGGGGAAGGGCGGGGTGGGGTGGTTCCCCCGCCCCCGCCCCCACCCCATCCCCTCTCTCTTTTTCACACCGGCAGCGGCGGTGGCGGTTCGAAGACCGGCGGCAGTCCCCTTCTTCGCCTCGCCTTCTCAGCCATCCCCGGGAGGGAAGGAGGGACGGAGGGAGGGAGGGAGGAAGGCGGGGTGGGGGGCGGGGGGGGGACCCTGGGGGTGAAGTTGCAACCTCAGCCTGGGCGGCTAGCCCAGCCTCCGCGGATGTCCGTGATAATCACAATCCCCCCGAGGAATGAAAGGCACCCGAACCACGGAGGGGAAAGGGCGGGAGTTGGTCGGGAGCCGCACACACTCGCTCGCTCACTCACCTTCCTCTTCTAACTCTAATTTCTCCAGCATGCCGGCTTCAGCGGTTCCTGGGGCTGCTGCTGCTGCAACTGCTGCTGCCGCCGCGGCCGCTGCTACAGCCGCCTGAGGAGGAGGAGGAGGAGGGGAGAGAGGAGAAGAAGGATCAGCATTCAGACCCAGGCTGGAGGAAGTCCCGGAGACCTGCCGCGGCCGCCCGGCGGGGACTCGAGGTGGGTTGGGCGGCGGGGAGGGGGCGGCGGGGGAGGGCCGCGGCCGGGGCTCGGCCTGACAGGGCTCGATTTCTCCGGTCTCACCCGCCGGGGCCGGGTCAGGGGAGGAGCTCCGGCGTTCGGGCCCTCCCCCTAGCCCCGCCCCCGCCCCCTGAGGGCGGAGCCGAGGAACCGGCTGCACCTCCCCGCCAGGCTCTCCGGCGTGGCGCTGCTGCTGCCCCCCCCCCGCCGCTGCGGGAGGGGGGCTCTGGGGACCCGCCCCCCATCCGGACAGCCCACCTCCCTCCTCCCCTCCGCGAGCCTCCTCCGGGTGTCGCAGCCGGGTCTCCAAACCGCGGGGAACCCCTCCCTCCCCCGGAGCCCTGAGGTTTCGCTCCGCGCCGCCGCAGGTACCCAGGGCCACCAACGGAGACTTCACACCCCCTTCCTCCCCAATCTCCCCCGCCCCGGGCTTGTGCCCTTTCCAGCTCCCCTCCTTCCTCCGCTCCCCCCGGCCTCCCCCAGGTGGAACGGTCCGCTTTGCTGCAGTGGTCTCAGCGTCTCCTCTCCCCCCACCCCGCTCTTGGTATCTACCCATGGAGGGAGGGAAAGGACGGTGAGAGTGAAAGTGGGGGAGTGGGAGGGGCTATGTTTGGGTGAGTGGCTTTTTTTCGGGGGGGGGGGTGGAGATGGAGAGAAGGCGGAGGAAGGGCCGTGGCACGGGGCAGTGCTGACTTGGTGGGACCGCCTCTACGCGCTGGCCTCTTCCGTTCGGCCGGTCCTTCCGCAACCCCTCCTCCTTGGCCAGGCAGGAGCTGGCGCTGTCGTGGGAGGGAGAGCGAGCGAACGAACGAGCCAGAGCCCCTTTCTTACCACTACTCCCCCTTTCTTCCCTGTCGCCCGCGGGTGGTACGGTCTGGTAGGTTTAAGCTCCTCTGGTATCGGCCCAAACCATTTGCGGGGGGGGGGGGCAGGAGGTTACAGAGATGGGGTAGTAGGGAGGCCTTCGAAAGGGGAGGGATAGTCTCTAAAAGGGGTTGGAAGGGTTACTGCTGTCAGAGCTGGGGGGAGGCTACTGCATTTAATACCAACCATTTCTTTGGAAGGGACACCCCAAACTCTTTCCACTGCCCCCATCCATCCCCATCAACCCCATATTTCCTCCCAGAACTGACCACGCTGAGAGGTCTCTGAACTGAGCTTTCCCCCCGGTCCCGCACTTCCTCCCACTCCCCATTTTACTCGGCCTGTAGCCTTCCAATCTCCCCCAGCCCCAGCTAAGTCCCCCGGGGACCAAATCCGTAGTGGCGAGGCCTCTTGGGACCTGGGAGTTTCCAAGTGGGCCCAAGCCTTAGTATCGCGAACAAATCTAAATCTGGCCAGGCCACGCCTGTTACCCTGCATCTGCAGGATCTGAGGCCAAGTGGAGTTGGCAGGCATCGATGCCGCCGCATCCGAGTAGCTGGAAAAGCTGGGGTGGACGAGGGAAAAGGGAGGTAGGAAACCCCTGTGTGTGTGACCTGCCCATTTCTCGCCCAGAGGCAGTATGTCTTTTCTCCTTTGCTGAATTCAGGGACCCTGTCACCCTGATTGGAGAAGCTGTCACTGTCCCTGGCCTCCAGCCCTCAGAACCACTTATATGTTATCCCTGTGGGCATCCTTGCTGGGGAGGGGGAGAGGAGGGAAAAGTAATTGGAGGGTTTAAATGAACCAGGTCTTACAGTTCCTTCAGACATTAAGAGCAACTTTTTTTTTCCTTGTCTCTTTCCGAGTCAATAGGTCAACTAGTTATTAAGTGCCTACTATGTGCCTGCTCTCAAGGAGTTCACCAACCTAAGGGGCAGACAACACCCAAACAACTGTATACCAGATAAATTGGAGTAGTCTCAGAGGGAAGGCACTAAGGTTAAAGAAGACTGGGAGAAGCTTCTTTCTTGCAGAAGATGGGATTTTAGCTGAGACCTTAAAGAAGTCAGAGAAACTAACAGGCTGGAGATGAGGAAAGATAGAATGGAGGACAGACTTGAGAAAATGTTTGGAGTCTGGAGGAGTAGTGGAATAGTCTTGTTCAAGGATGCCACTGTCACTGCATCAGAGTTATGGAGTGAGAAGTAAGGTGTAAGGAGATTGGAAAAGTAGGAAGAGGCCAGTTTATGAAGGGCTTTAAAAGCCAGGATGTTACATTGGATCCTGGAATTCAGGGAACCACTGGAGTTGAACGAATATGGGGCAGTTTCCTCTGCCTATAGCTTATCCATTTCTTGGCTCCTTAAGCCCTCCTTTTAGAAAAGGAGTAGGGTGAAAAGAATGATACTAGTTGAAATTTTTATAGGATGTCTCTTTAAAGTTTATATACACAAAAAAGAGATATCTCAAATCTCTTTTTTCTGCTTGTTGTAAAAGTTCCTCTAGAGCAGTAATATTTGCAGTGTAGCTACAGAAATGACTGAAGGCAGCATCTTACATGCTAAAGGATAGGTTTGCTGTTGCAATACAACTGAAACACACCCCTGGCTATGTCAGAGAGAATTTCCCTGGAGAGAAGCAATGTGATGGGGAGATACCAAGCTCTAGGGGGAAACAACAGAACTTGTCCAATTTATAGTTGATTCCACAATATGACCCTGTCTGGAGGGGATGAAGAAGCCTTGTTCAAATGATAGGCTGGATCTAGGACCAGAAGGGACCTCAGAAGTCATGCAGTCCAGCCTCTTTTTCCAGAAGAAACTGAGGTTCAGAGAGGTTGTGATTTGTCCAGGGTAATACAGGTAATAAGTAGCAGAGCTCAGGTATTTGTGCCTCCAAATTCAGTGTCTCTCCAGTATCTTCTATAGCAAAAGTGTGGTTTTACTGGATTGTGGAGAAAAGGTGAGAGTAGGGTTGAATAAGCCTGAGACTAAGGCATGGGTGGAAATGATTAAAAATGATAATGAGGTTATTACATCAGGGAACTCTATGACATTATTAGCCATGGAAGCTACATGTGTGATGATTTTTTTGGTTGTTAAAAGAGCTGGAGAATCAACTGTATTCTAACAGCAGAATGCAGTATTATAAAGTATGAGAAGGGGTTTGAAAGTTAAGAGGAAGCAAATTTATTCAAAAATCATTTTAAGGCTTTATGCGGACACAAGAGTACAAGTTCTTTTAACTTCTTAAGCTTAAGGAAAAATCTTAAAATAGCTGATGCAAGGAAGTACAATCATCTCTAAATTATTTAGAGGCTAGTTATCCAGGATATAGAATATCAAGACGCTTCTCCTTCCTGCTGCCTTCCCTTGGACTGTTTCATTGGCTTAGTTAGACATCTTCCAGATGGTGGAAATTTAAAAAGGAAGGAGGTGAAATCAAGCCAGTTCACAAGGGAAAGGTGTATATGCATTGTGCTCATTATTAGCAAATCCCTTTAGATAGGGGGTTCTTATCTTTTTTTTTGTTTTGTTTTTATTTGTTGCTGGACCCCTTTGGCAGTCTAGTGAAGCCTATGGACTCCTAAGAATAATGTTTTGAAGTGATTTTAAAAAATGCATAAGATGACAAAGGAAGCCAATTAGTTGAAATATAGTTAACAGTTTTTTTTTAATGCATGAACCCCAAGGTTAAGAACTCCTCCCCAAGGTTAAGAACGCCTGCTTAAATAAATGCTTGATTTAGATTCTTATTGGGTAAGAAGTTGAAGCTTAGTAATTTAAATGAGGTTTGATGAATATCATACTTCATTTATGCCCCCCTTTCCCTATTACTACTGATGTTCAAAATGAAACTACCTACTTACCCTTAAAGCATTGACAGCTTTGCATAGTGGGACTGTAACTGCCTTAGGAAATGACTGGCAGCAAGCAGTTGGGTTTTAGTAGCCTGTGGCAAAGTTACTAACCCCTGATTTCTCACTCTGGTATTGATACTAGTATGGAATTAGGATTCTAGGCCTGTCTTATTTTAGTGTACGGACTTCTAGAGAGCTTGACTGCAGACACAGACTATAGGTGTTGCCATCCTGAAAGACTATATAAAAAAGTGCTTTCATATAGGAAGCCTTTGGTGCAGTCTTTAGGTACAGCAGTGGAACACACTTGCTATAATCAATCAATATGGAAATCTTTTTCTCAGACTATCCCAACCCCCTTCCCTTACCCACCTGGTTGAGGCTCCCTGAACTCTGCTTTATATATCTTCATGAACCCCCTCACTTTTTATAGCTTCATTTATCTCCTGCATTTGCACCCCCCTCTTCTGGATCTTCTCAAAAGACTATAAAAAGTTTAGCCTCATCCTAACTCTGGAAGAAACATCTTCAAAGCATTCAGACTCTATGCTTGAGCTCTTCTCTTATAACTGTAAGAGTAAAGCGATGCCTTAATCCAAGCAAGAGTAGGTTAATTTGTGGTAAGAATTGTCAAAAGTCCCACCACTGGATCGTAGAGATAGAACTGGAAGGGTCCTTAGACGTCATCTAAACCACCTTCATGTTTTTTCTAGATGATGAAACCTGAGGCCCAGATAGCTAAAGGGACTTGTCCAAGGGTCCCATAAGCAGTAAATAACTAAGGTGGGATTTAAACCCAGACCCCTCTTAATGTGCAATTAATTATTCTTCCCACTGAACTACACTACCTCTTCACATCACCACTCAAAGACCTCAGCTTCTTCCACTGTGGAAAAAAGTCAGTAATCCTTATTGATGTTATTACAGAAAATGCTCCCTTGTCAGATTCCCAAACCTAGCAAAATTATAAATGTATTGTGCTAATGAACACTTTTTACCTTTTACCATCATAATTGGGGAAAATGATATGGCCTTCATTTTGCTTCCCTTCCAAGTTACCATTTTAAATACTGCAAAAGAACAGCCTCTTTTAAAATTTGTTGTAATCTCTTTATAATAGGCAATTATCCTGCAGTACATTTTCAGACAGAGTGGCAACCTGTTCCTACAGCTCAGCAAGTTCCTGAAAACCTGTTTCTAAGGAAGTGACAGGTAAATAAGAAAAAAAAAAAAAAGGTGAGGAAACTGGATTAAACTAGATGAGTTCATTTTTTTTTCTGGATTAGTTGTGTTCCAGTTAATATCTAACAATCTTAAAAGTTAAAACCTTTACATTATTAAGAACACAACACGATTAGCAAGGGACTGGTAGATGTTTACTATTGATAGTAAGAGGACAGATATCACTTAAGAAGAGCCAAGCGTGACCTTGTCACTCCAGTTATTGCTCTAAATTCCCTTTCTGGGCTTGAGAAACACTTTAATTTCCTCTAATGACTAACTCCATCTTGTACCTGGGATGATATTATTTGGCTTAAATGAAGTTGTAGCTTTCTCATTAGCAGGATAAATTAAGCTGTTCTGTGTGCTGAACACAGTACTTACTGTACAGATACTCCGGGGAACATAACAGATCTCAGACATGGTTGCTGCCCTCAAGGAATTTATAGTCTCATGGAGACCAAAGCTGTGCCCATGAAACAACCTACAGCCATTTATAGAGCAGTTTAAGTGGAAGTGAATACAGTATGAACTTTGTACTATATATGTGTTGACAGGGCACTGACCAGAGAGGCTTTAACAGTCAGCTGTAGTCGTTTGGAGAATGCTTTCTGGAATAGGAATGAGACAGGTTTGAAAGTGCGGGCTGAGTATAAACTGGAAGAGATGGAGGGGGACATTTTATATGAAGCGTAAGGTATATGCAGAGGCAAGAAAATGTGTTTTTATAAATTATGTGCTTAGAGCAAGCCAATGAGCTTGATGAGTAGAAGGAAGTATTGTAGTTGATTACTAGTATAAGGTCTAGGAAGCCCAACTGAGGAATCTGTAGATCAGTCTTATGTGGAGGGAAATAGGTGTCTGATAGAGGCAAAGATGTTAGGAAAGGGGTTTTTTTTGGTTATTCTGTAGAGTTTGGAGACCTTTGAGAGACCATTGAAACTGTTGTGAGTGGTGTCCATGGAAATAAAAATGAGTAAATCTGAAGGATTTCGTCAGAACAAAAGAAGTGAGAGATTTGGTAATAGACTCAATAGAGAAAGTGGAGGAGAAAAAAGAGTTGAAGCTGACTTATGAACCCCGGGGACCAGGACCTGGATAATTCTGGTAATGAGGGAAATTATTAAAGTGTGTCTCTCTGTGGTGGTGAGAGAGCTCAATGTGCAACATTTCAATGGAGAGTGGGCTTGTAGTGGCTGGAGAGTTGGAGTCAAGAAGACTGGAGTTCCAGCTCTGCCGACTCTGGGCAAGGTGTTTTATGGGTTAATGGAACACCCCTAGGCAATTCTCTAAGACAAGTTGTAGGGAAGTTTCTGATCTTCATTAATAGAGGAAGTTTCTCACTGGGAGCTTTCTACATTGATGAAATGGTAGTGCTGGTTCTTTAAAAAAAAAAAAAATTGATGAGATATGCCAGTGAGAAGTCTTGTGAGGATGAGAATTGGGGCGGGGAGCGGGGGAAGCCAGAAAATACCTCAGAATAGTTTTAGTAAAATGATGAAGATGTGAGGAAAGAGCCCTGAATGGTCAGTGCAGAAGATGGTTCAGATCTTGTCCCTAGAATTTCTCAGTCCTGGCAGTCTTTGAATGGAGGATGGATAACCTGGCTTCCTGTTCCGTGCCAGTTGTACTAAATGACTTTTCAGGCCTCTCTGCCATGGATGACCTTGGCCAAGTTACTTCATTCCTATGGGCTATAGAGCTCTTCTCCTAAAAAGAAGGGTTGGACTAAATACCCTTTCAGATCTTAAGAGCCTATGCTACATATATTACATAGCAGTGAAGTGAAGGCAGCAGAGCTAACCTGACAATAAAATTTGTGAAATTTTAGAGCTGGAAAAAGCTTTAAAGAACATCCAAGGTAACCACACATTTTATGTGAACCCTGTTAGAGGCAGATCTGGGAATAAAATTGTGGTCTCTTGACTCATGGGTCCAGAGCTCTTTCCATTCCTGTTATGTAGATTCAGACCAAGCTAAGCCTTTTATACAATTTCAGAAGCAGAATTTTGCCTCAAAATTGCTACTTTTAAAGAATAAAATTACCCCATCTAAGATTAAAAGATTCTCCCCCCCCCAAACAAGTTTGATGATGTTGTCCAATTAGAATAATTGAGAAAGTTGATAAATGACTTTGTATATTGCTAATAATTTTCAATTGTTACCAGGCTTTCAGAACACTTTGGCTAGACTTTATGTTGTGATACACAACTTTGTAGTGTGTCTAATGTGAGAATTATTTTATGTGTATATATATTTTTCATTAGACTTGTGGTTTCATTGGTGCCAAGAACTCCTGGAAAGAAAAGTCTCTACCAATGCAGATCTGCAACTGTTCTTTCTTCACCATAGTCTTTAAGAGTTACTCAGAGCACTGAGAGGTTAAGTGATTTGCCCAGGGTCACGTAACCAGTATGTGTCAGTGATAGGACTTGAAAATAGGTTTTCCTGACTCCTCTCCATCCACTGAAACTTTTTCTCTTAGAACATTTTCATATGTTGAAGCTCTGAAAATTAGCTGAAGAACAGAAGGACTAATTGAAACCTAATGCTTCTGTACACCATGAAATAGTCATTAATTTAAGGGCTGTGTTCTTTTACTAGGGTAGTGATTTCCCAAGGAAACAGGGATGAAGGGATGGGGGTAGTACTAAGGTGTGAATTAAATTTAATTTTAATCTTAAAGACCAATTATTTATACATATCTTAGTTTTCAATATAAACTGAATACCATGGAGATGCCCCTTAAAAATACTTAATGGTTTGGGCAATAGAAGCCCTCATGAAGGTTCCATATTATTTTGAAATGGCAAATGTCTGAGCTTAGTCTTTCTGTACAAGGATTTCAGTTGAAAGTGATTTTTTTTAATGTGAGTAATAACCAGTTAAAAATAGATGCATACGACCAAATTACTGATGTGAGGAAGCCCTTAAATATAGCCAATGAAGTCTTTATGGAAGGAAAGGAAAGCCAGTAAATGGAGGTTGACAGGATAACAAAAGCAGTAAAAATGTGAATGTAAATAAGATTCAGAAGCTTTCTCAAGGAGCCTTGTTATCTATGCCCTTTGCCACCTGCTCTTTTTTACTCTCGTTTTTTTCTTATAAAAAATCAAGACTGTGTTTTTAACTGTTAAACAGTTCTGCTTTATAACTTTGCTGAAAAGAATGCAGTGCAGCAATCAGATTTCTTTTGATTGTGTTGCTTATTTTTAATGGCCTTAAACACAGTTTGTGACTCTTTTTTTATAGCCAATTAAAAAGCTATTTAAATACTCTGTTGTCCCAGAATGAAAGATTGCTGTTCTATTTAACTCCTTGCTAACTTTGTTTCAGAGCAGTGAGGTATCATGGTGTTCACAACAGCAATTTCATGTTGCTTAATATTAATGACAATATTTAGTGATTCTCAAAGTTAATTAATTTAGAACCTAGGCAGGATAATCCCTATTTCCTATATGAGAAAAACATGAAAGTGAAGAATAGAATGGCTGTCTTGGAAGGTAGGAGACTTATGAAGATTTTCAAGTTTAGACTGGGTGACTGCTTGTTGGATGCTGTAGAAGGGATCCTTGCCTAGCAAAAGTGAGGAATCATTGCCTCCATTCTATGTCTGTCATACAATAAAGGGGCTTTTCATCAAAAGTTGTAAAAAAAACAAAACCAACTAACTAAAATGCAACCTGACAATCCTGAGACTTTTTAGGCTTTAAAAGAAAAATTACAACCATTACTAAACTATTGATAATTCTGAGTTATCAAACAACATAGGAAATGCCTGGCAGACTTTAGAGTGTTATGTAAGTGCTAGTAGCTATTATCATCATTGTTGTCTGGAGAAAGGAGGGATGAGTGCGGAGCAGGGGGCACACAAAGAAATACATAGGTAATCAGAGAACCTCAATTTAATCCAAAGTAGAAGTATGCCCATTTGTTCTAGAGCCCAGAGTGAGGCCCACTTTCCAGGTTGGCCAAGGTTATATGCATAAACAGTGCTGATGTGGAAAGATTTTTCCCAGTCCCTTAATATTCTGTTAGAGCATTAAACTCAGTGCATCAAAATCATAATCTCTTTTACATGGCCCAATAGTTGTGACTGCACAGCTCCTTGGGTGATCCTTATTAAGTCCCTTGTCTTCTCAAAGCCTCAGTTCCCTCATTTATAAAGTGTTGCCTCTCTCACAGGACTGTTGTGTGCAAAGTGCTTTCTAATGCTTAAATGACTATAGAAATGTAAGTTAATTGTGATAACCATGTAAAAGTAAATATCCTTGATTTTAGATCATAAAATAATATTCTTTATAATGGAAAATTCTTGCCATTGAAATCAAGAAACTGAGTCCCATGGTAGAGTCTTGATTAAAAATAAATCCCTTAAAATCCTCCATCTTATATTCAATTTATTGGAAAATTAGTTAAGCATTTTGTCCATCATATCAACTCACATGTGCCCAGGGGCCATGTTAAGCTAGGCTGTGTTCAAGGTAGTACACAATGAGAACCTTTTTCTAAGTCTCATGTTGGGACACTGAATTTAGGGATGGGTTATAGGAGCTGATTGTATTAGTCTTTTATGTTATATGGTTACCTTTTGGGGTATATTAAAAGAATATATGACATTTTATATAGTGTTTTAAGGATTGCAGATGGCTGTTATTTGAATTTCACAACAATACCTTTGAGGTTTCTTGCTTGCTTGTATTATTATACCCATTTTACAGATAGGGAAACTGAGGCTTAGGTAAGTGACTTGCCTATGATCACAAATTGGGGTTAAATGTCACTGGCAGAATTTGAAGCCAGGTCTACTTCAGGACTCCCGTCCAGCACCTGTCCACTATACATACAAATCAGTATGAAAGCAAATCCTATTATAATAGGATACTACTACTTTCATGACCAAAAAATGGTCCTGCATTTCAACACTACTATTTGGAGAGGAAAAAACTGACTCGAGTCATTTGGGTATTGTTCAGGAAATAAGTAGACAGGGAATTGCAACTTTATTGTCTACCAGTAACATGGAGTGACTAGCATTTGATATTTCCTTGGGCATCTTCCTTTAGAAAAGAAGACAAATGTATTAGTTTACATGCTTGAAGAGCTGCAAAAAAAAAGATACATCAGAAGGCAGTCTTAACTCCCACAAGCCTTTGCACCACCATCTGCGTAGACTAAGAGGGGCCAGTGCAGTTAAACAAACCATAAACCAATCCTGGTTCTTGTCTTTTTCCTTCTTAAGATCATTAAAATTTGATAGACCATCATGTAAAATAAAAATTATCTGTGGACGGACTATCAAGGTTGCTGACTTTACCATTAAGAAAATAAAATGCCCACAGTGCCAAAACTGTGTGTCTACTGTTTACTGCTGCCACCAAAGGGTTGTAATTCTCTTTTTCTTTTCCAGTGCTGTATATAAACCATCTTTGACCATGGCAGCGATGAAGCGTAAACGAGTTGTGCTTACAATCCAGGAAAAGCTGGAAATCATTGAGAAACTGGAAAAAGGTGGTAACACAAGGCAACTCTCCATCATGTATGGAATTGGTGAACAGACTGTTCGTGACTTAAAAAAGAGAAAGGCACAACTACTTTCATATGCAAGTAGTTCAGGCTCTGCAACACTTCTGGCTAGACGCAAGTCTATGAAGCAATCTACTTACAAGGAGCTGGATAGAGCAATGTTGGAATGGTTTAATCAGCAGAGAGCTGAAGGGACTCCAGTGTCGGGGATAATTTGTGCAAAACAAGCAAAGGCTTTTTTCAATGCACTAGGAATGGAAGGGGACTTTAATGCCTCTACTGGTTGGCTTACTAGAT
This sequence comes from Trichosurus vulpecula, assembly GCF_011100635.1. Classification (NCBI taxonomy): domain Eukaryota; kingdom Metazoa; phylum Chordata; class Mammalia; order Diprotodontia; family Phalangeridae; genus Trichosurus; species Trichosurus vulpecula. The sequence goes on along the minus strand of NC_050577.1, from coordinate 93,430,392 downwards.
TTAAGCAGAGGCATGGGATTAGAGAACTAAATTACCAGGGTGAGAAATCAAGTGGTGATCAGTCAGCTGCTGCTGATTTTCGTGAAGATTTTGAGGAATTTACAGAAAGTGAAAGGTTGCAGCCAGAGCAGATCTACAATGCTGATGAAACTGGACTTTACTGGAAATCCTTACCGGCAAGGACATTGGCTTTTGAGAACGAACATCCAATCCCAAGCCATAAACTCAGTAGAGAGAGACTAACTGTGTTGTGTTGCGTAAATGCAACTGGTTCTCATAAATTGAAACTGTGTGTTGTTGGGAAAGCAGAGCATCTGCATTTGCTTCGAGAAGCCAATCCATTAAATATGCCAGTTGATTGTTTTAACCACAAAGAAGCATGGATGGACTGCACAATTTTCAAAGAATGGTTTGATAAGAAATTTGTTCCCCAGGTCCGGGAGCACTTACGCACTAAAGGCCTTCCAGAAAGAGCTGTCCTACTTTTAGATTATGCACCCTCCAAACCCAGTGAAGGTCTTCTAAAGTCTGAGGATGGCAACATTTTTGTGAAATATTTGCCACCAAATGTGGCTGCTCTAATTCAGCCTATGGACCAGGGGGTGATAGCATGTATGAAGCGACACTACCGAACGGGACTATTAAGAAAGCACGTCCAAGAAGGGCATGACATAAAATCCTTTGGGACTAACCTGACGGCTCAGGATGCTATCACTCAAGCAATTAGAGCATGGAACTTAGTGAAGCCAGTCACAATTATACGATCATGGCGCAAAATAATTTCTGACCCAGATGAAGAAGGGATTCCATCAGCCAGCTTAGTAGTGGATGGACAGCAGCAGTCCAGAGGTCAGAAAAAGAGCCGTGCTGTACACGTGGAGCAAAGTCAAGGGATCAGTTACCATGAAGTCAGCAACCAATTATTGGCTGACAATGAGATGATAGCGAGAGCCGAAGAAATCAAAGTCGAACTGAATGAAAGTGAAGGAGAGGAGCAAGAACTCATTCCAGAGGGCCATATTAGCCACAGTGCTGCATTAAACTATGTAGAAATCCTGCTTGACTATTTGGAACAGCAAGAGGACTCACTAATGACTGACAAACTAGTTCTCCACCGACTACGCACAACAATAAGGAGAAAAGAGAATGAGTCAATGGGACGGGTAATGGTTACTGATTTTTTGACCAATAAGTAAGTCCAGGCCTTGGTTTTCTCATCTGTAAAATGAGGGGTTTGGACTAAATGGTCTCAAGGGTCCCTTCCTGCTCAGTTCTATGACCTTTAGGATCTGTTACAGTCCTGCTGGAGCTGAAATCAATTTATGACCTTGTTCTGTGTTTGTTTATTGAAGGTAAATATACTAAATATGTATGTATTTGTAGCTCAAAATACTTATATTTTTATTTAATATTATTTTTAAATGGGTCTCCTTTCATTATTTGTGTTTTTGCTTTATCCAAGCACTCTTTGCCACCCCTTTTGCCTCTGCCCTACATTTCTCAGGATAATCAAGAATTAACTTTGTTTTCTTACATTAAAATTCTATGGCATGTAAATTCCAGTTCACTCTAAGCCCTGGAAATGGTGGGTGGCAAGATGAGCCATCAATCAGTCCTTGAAGACATGGGCTCAGAGGCAGCTCTTAAATCCCTTTGTTTGCTTCCACCACCTTATAATAAAGATGACAGTTATTCACATTGGTTGCAAGTTTTTCCTCATATGCTAAAGTTGTTCTTTGCTAGTGTGCAGACCTCATTGTATTTAATAAATATCCCAGCATGGCTAAAATAGTAGCATGTAATGTTAATGCATACAGTAAATGACTAGTAATAGCCATACTAATCCAGGTCTGATAATTTGTGCTTGGGGAGTGGTAAAGATAATTCTGTTGTCTTTTATTGTCAGGGTACCACTGGGTAGAAGTACGAAACAGATTGTACTGTACCTGACCAGTGGGTGGGCACTGTTATCACTATCACTCAAGTCCATTTATAAGTGCACTCTGGAAGCAGTGGAGGTAACATACGGGACTCTAGCTGGGAAGGCCTGGTCTCCATTTTGAGGACTTCATCACATAAAGGAATCTTTATTTTGGTTATTTCCTTCTGTTGCCCACTACAGAGAGTAGTATGTGGGCTTTGTCTTATACATTAGGACTTTATGAATGGATATGTTTTTATTTTTTCTTAGCTATGTCAGAAGGGGCTAGTTAGGAGGTTCATTTCCTGTAATGAAAACAAGGGAACAAATAACCACGCTGATAATTCCCCAGAATCCCAGTGCTCTGAGGTATGGCTGGTTGAATAGGTTGGCATCTAGCTACTCTCAGAAACAACCCTCTGTGAGCCACAAATCAGCATCATGGGGCATGGAGGGGACGGAGGAAGAACAGTGTTTAGGAGGTGAAAAAGCATTCCTTTGACTTTCTTCTTTCTGTTATCCAAATCACAAACTCATTGGTGAAGGCAAGGATTAGGGGTGTTTGAAGAGCTAAAAACAGCTCAGAAAGGTGTGGCTTCTGGGGGTGCTGGCTTCATATGAGTGTCCCATAAGCACTTCAGCCTTTATTCATTGCTTTTTTGGCATTTGGTACATTAGAAATTGACTCTAAGCTATTAGTATCTTAGTGGCAAAGTCTGTACCATTTTTCCAGTTTATTGTGTTAAACTGAGCATTCTGATTCTATAATTTGAGTGATATGAAGTGATAATTAAATGCTGTAAGACTACTCAATCCTGGGACTTCTGTGAAAATGAGACTTACTTCGTGACTCTATCCCAGGTGAACAAATTTGTAAATAAAAAAGTTACTGAGGACCTTTTCAGATGCATATGATGTGTTGTGTGTTTTTTTTAATTAAATGCAAAGGAAATGAAACAAATGAAATAGAGCAATCAATAAACATTTATTGAGTGCCTACTATGTGCCAAGCACTGTTCTGAGTGCTGCTTTAGAGATATTTGATGAGACATAGTCTGTATGCTTTATCATGTATCAGCCCAGATGGAGTCAGAAACATGGTAGGAAACTGATCCCTGTGTTAATTCACAGAACAGTCATTGGCCGACATGCATAAATCATATTACTTTTTTTTTTCTGTGTGGCTCCCAAGATAACCTTTACTGCATTATACACTTTAACTTTCATGTCTACAAATAAATATGCCTAAGGATGAGCAGCTGTCACTTGTTACCAAAATATAAATGTGCGGTGCTGTTTGGATTGTGTACTAAGCTGCAAATATTGAAGAAACATGCAAACCAAAAAAAAAAAAAAACCCACCCCGTTGCAACACACCTGCTTGTCTGAAACTGGGTTACCATTACAAGAAATATTGGACAAATCCTGTGTTAAAAGGAGTTCATTGCCTTCTCAGAGAGATATCAAAGGAGGCTTGTTCTAAACCTTTCCCAACATTTCAATAGCTAACTTTGGTCACAAAAGCAACACTATTAACACTAGTGTTATGATGTATCCCAGTTGTACAGGTATGTATTAGTACTTCACCAGTAAAAATTAATGCTTATCTAAGTACTGAGTGAGGGAAAATCCTGGATCTGAGCTGAAGGAGTGCCCATCTAAATGCAAATCAAGGAAACCCCACCTTGAATGCATGAGTAGTTCATATGTGGTAATTTCTCCACTGTTTAATGTTCAGTACTAAAAATACATTTTTCATATAACTGTAGTGTTAGTGGAACACCCTTAATCAGAATTTACCAATGTAATTTTTTCTGAAAACATTATATGGGATGAAAAACCACTGAAGGCTTAAACATTGGCCCTTTAGGAACTTCATTGTTTTTTTTTGACCTAAAAAATTGCAAAAAATGAAATGGACAAAAGAGAGACTACTTAATGGAATACATTGTGAAATTATACTTATCACACGGCTCAGAAACCTTTTATTTGTTGAGAGCCACTGATCCATGAATGAGGGGTTAACCTCCCTATAATTCCATAAGTGAAAAGCAACTTGGCTTGTTTTTTAAAATTGAATATATAAAACCATCCCACCTAATTTACTTTAAAAATTAAAGACTAGAGAGCACAATTATGTTCAGTGTTGTTGTTCGGTCGTATCCAACTTCATGACCCCCTTTGGGGTTTTCTTGGCAAAGATACTGGAATGATTTGCCATCTCCTTCTCAGCTCATTTTACAGATGAGGAAACTGAGGCAAACAGGTGACTTTCCCAGGGTCATACAGCTAGTAAGTAGCTGTATGTGTCTGAGGCTGGATTTGAACTTAGGTCTTCCTGACTCCAGGCATGGTGCTCTATCCATTGTGCCACCAGTGCTCTATTCAATAAATAGTAATAAAGAAATTGCAGACTGGGGCAAGAAGGTATGGTGTCAGAAGCATACTGAATGCTGGGTTCCTAAGATCACAAAATAGGAAAACCACAGGCAGAAATACATAAATCATTAGTATTTCCTCTATTTGGAGAAAGGGAAAGAAAAATGCTCTTGCTCTGAGAAGCGAAGATCTAACTAACCTTGTTCTTGCTCTTTGGGGGAAAATGGTTCTGCTTACATTTAAGTTTTTAAAAGGTGTAAAACTGCCAGAATTTAAAGGTCATATAACGTTGTTTAATTCCTATCTAAAATTTGCATATATAAGGAGGGGAAGGTCTACCTTCATTAAGTACTCTCTGCATCTTGCAGCCTTTAAAAGTACCACTGGTATTGACAATTGAGCTGCAGTTTCCCAACCACAAAGATAAATGGGCGTTACTGGTTCTTGCTTTAGGGCCAGATTCAGCTCATGCCTATTCATACCTGTCATCCTAGTCTTTGTGGCTTCTTTTCTTGGTTGGTCTAAATTTAAGGTCTAGACCTTCAAGTTCTTCTTTGAACCTTAAAGATAGGAGCTTCACTGTGCCAAGAGTTAATAAATGAGGTGTCCTCTTTAGAAGAGGATGAACACATGACAGTTTTGGTGTAATCTTCCTAAAGCTCACATGTTGAGCCTCTCTTCATCTTTGTCCCCTTAAAGATCTTTTAAATATGTATAAATAAATAGGAAATACTTCAAGGCAAGCTTATGAATAAAACTCATAGTCACAATTCTATCTCATCTGATGTTATGCTGCATCTTATACATACCAGGATTTTGACTCCTGATTCAAATCACTGAAAGGTTTATTTATCAATAATTCTCCCCCTGCTGCTCATAAAACCTCTCACCTTCGCATGGGCTCTTTAGAAGGGCTAATGAAGTTTACAAATTCTTTTGACCAGTGAGTGTATCTTTAATGACTGATTACTATTAATTGATAATTAACATACTGTGAATTTTGCTTTTATGTCAGAATCTACTGCTTAATTAGTGAAAGCTCTAGTTCCTTGTTAAACTAGTCTCATTTAATTTTCTTTGTGAAAAAATAGGTTTGTAGGGAAATGATGATTCATTATAATCTACAGAATGGGCAGGATATATTTGTTTGTATATATAATGTCCAGGCAAAGCCACCCTGAAAATCATGACTCCTTGGGAACATTTTAAACTGTGTGGCCCTTGCCCCTGGACTATTTGTAACATTTATTTTTTCATAATTTGAGCTGCCAAGACTAGCTACAAAGAACTGACTCCAAACCTGCTGCTTGTTTCTTCCACACAGAACATAAATACAAAAGACATTGGGGAAACTGGATACAAATGAAGAGAATCAAGTTCCTCGAGATTATTGATTTGTCGTGACTATCTTGGCTTCAGCTTACTCATCTGTAAAGTGAAGAGCTGGGATCAAGTGATTTCTGAAGTCTCTTAGTTCTTGGCACTCTTAGAATTCCTCCCTCTGCTAGATGGGATATGCGTTAGTCTGGTGGAGTAACTTTATGATAGCCACAGTAGCTGTGTCAATGGAATAAAAAAAAAAGCCCACAAAAATGTTTATCCAAGATATATCTGGGTAACTGCAATGTTTCATCTGGCTGAAGGAAACATTAGTGGCATAAACAAGCAGTATTAATGTTCCTTCTCTCGAATATCCCTTGGCTACGGAGAAAACTGAGGAAATCAAGAAAATTTTACTAGACTGAGCCTCATGAGGGTAGAAACTATGCCTTGTTCATTTCCCATAGCACAAGTAATACTTCATTGATTTGTTGACATGAATTCAGTCATCTTGGAAAGGCTTTTGTAGGTCTATAAAAGGTAACAGATAACAAAGACCCTTAGAAACTACACATATGTGGATAAGCAGTGCCCAAAAAGTTGTTGTTCAGTCGTGTCCTACTCTTTGTGACCCCATTTGGGGTTTTCTTGGCAAAGATACTGGAGTGGTTTGCCATTTCCTTCTCCAGCTCATTTTACGGATAAGAAAACTAAGGCAAACAGGATGAAGGGATTTGCCCAGGGTCATACAGCTAGTAAGTATCTGAGTTCAAATTTGAACTCAGGAAGCTGAATCTTCCTGGCTCCAGGCTTGGCACACTATCCACTGCGCCACCTAGCTGCCATGCCCAACAAGCGTTAAGTGCTTAATAGATATTTGCTGACTGACTGCTTTCAGAGGCTCTGAGGAAACTATTTTAATTGTTGATTCATTTGTTAAAGCCTGTGTAATTCCTGTGTTTCCAGAGCTTTCGCCAGGTGGGACATTAAGGTCTTTCAGAACCAACTGGAAGTCGTCAGTAAATTCTGAAAAGGGGTTGACAGAAATTGTTAATTTAGGCACCTCTGTAAAATTTAAGTGGATAAACCAAAAAGTGAATCCCTTGGAAGAGAAATTGTAAAATGTTAAGGGCTGTGTTTGATGACTTTAAAGCAGGGTTTCTTATTTTTTGTTTTTGTGCATCATGGACCTCTTGGTGAAGTCTAGAGATCTCTTCTCAGAAGAATGCTATTAAATGCATAAAATTCTCAGGGCATTTACACTGAATGCCAATTATGTTGAAATGCAGTTATCAATTTTTTTAAAGCAAGTTCACAAACCTCAGGTGAAGAACCTCCGCTTTAAATAGTGGCAGAAGTAGTTCCCTCAGAGGCTTCCCATATGTTCCACTGGTATCCCTGAAATTCTGGAGGAGGCCCAGAAGAAATAGGGGAGGGTCCCTTGTGGACAACTTAAGACAGAATGAGTATGAGCAACTGATTTGTACTTTCCAGCTGATCCATGCCCCTTGGCAGGGTGAGTCATCCTCCTGAAGGCTCTGTCCCACCAGATATTTAGCTCTCAGTTCTCTCCCTCCACTCTCCCTCTCCTCTTCTTGGTTCTCTACCCATCTCTATATGTCCCCCAATTCCCTGAGGGGCTAGATCATTCTCTCCCTTTGTACAGGATGTAAGCTCTACTAATGTGATGGCATTGACTTCTCCAGAAGCTGCAGGCTTCCTGCAGCTCAGATTGACCAGCTTGGCACTGAATTAATGCATGATGTAGAGGAAATCTGCATCGATTTTGGTATTCAGTCAGATGCTATCTGGCTCATTAAAGTCTCTACATACAGTCTGTTTGGAAAAGCAAGATATAAAAGACACGATGTTCCTTCTTTCCTCTTTTCTGTTCTTAAAACTATGTAATACCTTACATTTGTAGGTAATGTCTAACTTTTTCAAGTGCTTTATCTCTTTTCATCCTGGCTTTGCTACTTTACTATTTATGTGACCCTGGGCAAGTCACTTAACATCTCTGGGCTTCAGTTTCTTTGTTTGCAAAATGTGGTTGGGACTAAATGATGTCTAAGGGACCTTCTGGCTCAAATCTATGAGCCTATCTTTCTTACACTGATTTTGTAAGATAGGTCTGGAAGTTACCATTTACATTTTACAGATAAGGAAACTAGCACAAAACTGGTGTTAAACAGGTAACAGGTTACACAGACAGTTAATGGAAGAGTTAGGACTAGAACCCAGGTCTTCTAATTCCCAGTATCAGGTTCCCCCTGGAACAGCGGTTATTAATCTGGGGTCTGTGGACTTGGTTTTAAAAAATATTTTGATAACTGTATTTCAATATAATTGGTTTCCTTTACAATCCTATGTATTTTATTTTATCCATTAACAAATACTATTCTGATTTATCCATTTGAAAACATTATTCTGATTTTATTCATTTAAAATATTATTCTGATAAAGGAGAAAAAGGTTTCACCAGGCTGCCCAAGGGTCCATGACATACACGCAAAAGGGTTAAGAACCCTTGCCTTTTAATATACTGTGCTGACATAACATGAGACACACAACCCCCAAATTGGCTAGTGCAGCTTCAGATTAGGAAGCTTTCTAAACAGAACACCAAATATCTTCAAAGATGAAGTTTCCAATGACAACACAGTCTGTTAAGTGTTGTAGGGCCAAAGTACTATACTAAGCCTGTGCTAGCATCCTTTTGGCCCTCATTTAAAATACTGAGCTGCTGTACTCAATCATATCCTATTTTACTAAGTATGAGTAACTGGTGGCATTCTGATCAATATGATGTCTCAACAAATGAGAAAAACCTTTAGTGTTCACTACACATTTCACTGAGAATTTGTCAATACAAGAGATAAGGGGAGAAGACGTGATCACCTTGTCATGGAAGAGCTTAAACATAACCATAGTGACCTACCAACAATAGTATGTAACCCTGAGAAGCTGACTAATCCTTCTCTCTGACAAGCACAAGGCCACCAGAAACTCTGGGCTATTTTTTTGGGATGCAGAAGTTTATAACAAATCCCAAAGAGACTATAACATAGCCAAGGGAAGCCAATTTAACTGGATCCATGGTGGTTGTTGGTGATAGTGACCTTAATGGTGATAGGTGATAAGTAAAGCCACCTTACCTTGATTTTGAATCCCTTTTCTAAACTACTGTGCCTAATACGGGGCTATGTGCCTTATAAGTGCTTAAAAATCAATGGAACTCAACCATTTGATAAGCAGCCAGTCTGGGAAGACTTTATTTAAGCTTTTCCTCCAATAATCTGTATACAGAACTCTATGGCAGCAGTCCTCAAAGTGGGAGTCACCAAGAGTCCTTCTGGGATATTATGATACTCTAAAGCATTTTAATTTCTAACACAGTAAATTATTACTGACATAACCTATACAGCCAAAAGCTCTTTGGGAGCTCCTTAATTATTAGGAGTGTAGAGGGGTCCTGAGATCAAAAAGTTTGAGAACCACATGCTCTATAGGAAACTCAAAGCCTTAGTTTCTATTGTTTTCTGCTGGATCTCTGGACATTCAATAGAGGCAGCTCATTTTACATTTGAGGCACCTGAGGCAGGGCGGTTCAATAGCTTCTCCTGGAGCTCGGGTATTCTGGGAAACAGGTCTCCTGAGGCCTCATTCACAGCTCATACCTGGAGACAATGCTATGTCTCTCAATTGTGCAAAAAGCGTACTTATTCCTGGTCTATCTGCCCAGTTCTTTTCCGCACATCCTCTAATGACTTCAACAGAGCAAGCAAAGGGGAAGAATGCCAATTATCATACCCCCTTTGACAGCTAAGAGAATGGATATCCTTTGCCTGGCACTTCAACACAAAGATAACACTTTTCTAAGCACTGCCTGTAATGATAACTAATTCCAATATGAATCACTTTTACCAGAGTTGATTTCCCATCTCTAGCTCCTTGCAAATCTTTTCCATCCACAACTGGACACAAAATCTATTTTTAAAATGTCTAATCTGTCATGAATAAAAGGCAATTTAGCAGGTTTGAGGCCATTTCTGGGCATCTGGCTTTTGCTTCAGTTAAAGTAATGCATCTGAATAGATTAATATTAAAATAGTATATACTAAAATGCTCTATAACACTGAGTAATGATGAAGCATTTGTATATTTTAAAAATGTTTTATCATCTTTTTTGTTCCTGATTCCAAATACAACCATGGAGACAGTTTGGTGGTTTTCTCCCAGTTCATCTGTGGAAACCAAAGGATCATAGGTTCAGACGTAGAGCTGGAAGGGAACTCAGGGCCCATCTAGTCCAACTGCCTCATTTTACAGATGGGTATACCGACTGAGGTCCAGGGAGGCTAAGTGACTTGGTCAAGGTCATATAGGTAGTAAGCATCAGTGTTGAGATTTGAACAAACAAGCTGTTGGTGACTCATTCAGGGTCAAGATCGCCAAGCTATGAAGAGAACTAGCCCTGGAGAGTCTAGTTCATTGCTCACGGATGTATGCTGCCTTGGCACACGAAAAGACAAAACATTTCCCCGTCAGTCCCAAACATCCAGCTTGCTTTCTTATAAGGCTCACTGCCAAACTTATTGTATAGCACACATCGAACTGGTAAGTATAGTGTCAACTTCCCTCATTTTAATTCAATGTACAGAATTTCAAACTTACAGATCATGATAAAGTAGGAAATGGGTTTCACGTGAATGGAAGCCTAGAATTTAAGGAATTATTATGAAATTCCTATTGGCAAACGTATGACCTTGCTCTTTTGGACAGTGTAAATCCCTGACACTAAAGGTCTGAGGGAAACAAGGGGCTCTTCGGACATGTAATAAAATCCTTTGGGTCTGAGGAGTGCGGCAGGGTAGGCAGGGGTACAGCTGACAGTACATGAGAAATCAGGAAAGGTCTGACCATTTTTCTAGTAGCCACCAGATGCTTTCAACTCAAACTGTTATTAGAGGATTTTCTCACCCCATGGGAATTTACCTCTTATTTCAGAGTGCAAATCAACAAGCCTATCTGATTTCCTTTATAGAAATTCATTGACAGCCAACTTTGCTAGAATACGGCTATTCTCAAAAGTGGGTGTAGGGGGAGGTAGGAGGTAACCTGTGCCCCAAGTATATATCTGACAATTTTTCAAGAAGTCCACACTCCTCTATTTTAAGAAAATCAAATCAATAATGCTTTTTCAACTTAGCCATCATAAATGTCTCATGCTGGATAATTAGATGAATGCCTATTAACAAGATATACATACATATACGTATATGTGTGCATGTGTGTATATCTATACATGTAGTTACAGATATTTATAGGTTCCCAAATCCATTTCTATATATATTCTTAGACTATTGATTGCCTCATTTAAATCAGACAGTAAACTCAATGTAAGCAAGCTTCCTTAAGTGGTGTAATCTCATTCTAAAATCACCTACGACTCAACAATGCATCCTGGGATACATGATAAGCAACGATTGAAAATAATTATCATAGTTTCATAGGATTTAGAACTGGAAGATCTTAGAGATTATTTAGTTCAGCTTCTTCATTTTAAAGATTGAGAATCAGACAGGGATGTTAAGTGACTTTCTCAATTATTCACTTACTCATTATCTCATGTCTCGGTAGAGGCAGGCCAGCCCAAGGCATCTGGCTGACTTCTAGTCACATAACATGGGCAATGATTGCTCATGGAACCTTGCCTTTCCTTCCTTTTGTTCACACTGGGAAGTTCAACCTGAATATATTTTGGGCTCTTGAAGCTCTGAGGACTCGTTGCCTGAACAGGAATTAAGAATTCAGCTCCTTAACAGAAGGGTCATGAACCTATGTAACTTTACTAGACCTGAAAAAAGCCTTCAACGGTAGTAAGAACATGACTGAGACTTGATATACTTTTGTCCAGACATAATTCATATGAGCCTGAGAGAGCCACAGTATCAGGTCCCACCTGTTCTTTCCTCACCATCCTCTGCTGCCCTGCCCCCACCCCGCAACTGCTACCACCAACAACCCCATAACTGTACTTACTGAGCATTCTATCTACCATGTGTTCTCAATGACCTCTGGGTTTATGGATCAGGTTGAAAATAGAAGTATTCTGTGAATACATACGCGCAACTCGTTCTAACTAGTGCAAGATTTTCATGTTCCCTCTGTGCTAAGTGTCTGTGAATGAGATTAGCTAAAAGGAGGAGTGAGGAGGGGAGATAAAGGAAGGAGGAAAGGTTTTTGGTCGGACCTAAGATCTCTGCGCAGCAGAGACTGGTTCAATAATAATGATGATAATGTGCATTTACGTAGCGCTTTAAAGTTTGCAAAATGTTAACACATTTAATCCTCGCAACAACCCTGTGAATTAGATGCAATTATCTTTCCCATTTTATAGATGGAGAAATTGAGGCACAGAGAAGTTGGGTGACTTGCTGAGGGTCATAAGGCTAGTCTGTGTCTGATCTTCCTGGGTCTAAATCCTCTACTTTAACCACTGTATGACTTGGATGCCAATAAATATGGAAATGAACAAGGCTATGGCACCATCTGGATGAGCAACTTCAGTGGAGAAGAGAATGGCCGTACCCACCGACTGCAAACCAACAGCCACTCACAAAGGACCATCCTGGCTAAGACAGTATGAGGCACCATGGAGGAGAGAAAGGAGGCAGCATATGCCAGGCCAGTCAAACCACCAGCACCAGCACCTCCTCCCTGGCCACCATCTCCTTTTAGGCTCTCATGAACCCTGAACCCAGAAGCCTTAGGAATGGTAATGCTTCCTCTGCCCAGTGCCTGCAGCCATCATCCTAGGAAGCAACCCTTGTGGGGATGTAGTCTGGCAATAGCCCCTACAGATATAGCCATAGCTCCTAAACATGAAAAAAAAAACCAAACTATTGCCACCAAAGACCCTGACACTGTCAAATGGCTGAAATCCTGACTTCTACAGGAAGCCTTCCACAAGCTCCCTTAATTGTAGTGCCTTCCCTTCATTGATTATTTCCAATTCATCCTGTATATAACTTGTTTGTACGTGATTGTTTATACATTGTCTTCCCCATTAGATGGTGAACTTCTTGAGGGCAGAAATTGTCTTTTGCCTTTCTTTGCATCCCCAGTGCTTAGGAGGGGGCCTGACACACACACAGTCTATGCTTAATAAATGTACACTGACTGAATGATTATAGATTCTTAATGACAAAAGGGACAAGTATCCTTTGGGGTCTTTCTGAGCTAAAATGATCCAAGTTAATTCCTTAACTGGACCATCCTTAGAGGAGGGCAGGGCTCAAAGCAAATGACCTAAAGTACTACAACGCCATAGATGTTTTTGTGCAGGTGAAAAATCTGGTTAAACTGAACATAGGGGCTGCCTTGAAGGGCTGGAAGAAATCACAAAAGGGAAGTCTGAAAGGCATGAGCTGAAGGAGATAGAGGCATTCCTATTCATTAAGTGAGGGTGAAGGGTAGTAGGGATGAGTAGGAGAAGGTCAGTTAAAGATTTTATGTATATAAGCCTTAAATCTGCAATGGAGTCACATCCTTCTTAAGTCACTGCCTAGATGCATAGTCTCTGAAGGATTCCTGAGACCCTGGGTCACCATCTAAATCAGCCCCTAGCAAGGATTTCATATCTATAGTTACCTTAGAATGTACACCACTATCTAGACACAGGCATGGAAAGAAACAGAGGGCTGAGAGCACCTATTTTATCTTTTCCTACTGAAACCGGGAAGGGAAGGTGCCAAGCCGTCCCATTCTACCAAGCTTCGGATCCAGTAGAAAATGCAATTTAAGAAATTATAAAAATTTTTGCATTTAAAGGGGTCATCTTCAGAGGTCATCTTCTCCAGTCCTTACCCACAAAAGTGACATGAACTACAACATCCCCAAATGGTCATCATCCAACAACCTCAAGATTTTGTTGAGCGAGAGGGGGCTCATTTCCTCCTCAGGCAGCCCATTTCGTTGCATAGCCCTCATTGTTAGGGAGTGCCTTTGTACGGATCCCAAATCTTCATCTCTGCAATTTCCATCTGGTGCTCCTGGTTCATGGGACTTTTCATTTCCAGTAGCAATGGAGATCCTTGCTACCACCCTCTCAATTTCAAGTTGGCCAAGATTGAACTCATCTTCTTATCCCTAAAACTGGCTCTCCTTCCCAACTTCCTTATTTCCATCAATGGTTTGTTCCCAGTCTCAGAATGGTAGGCATGTTTGACTCTTTCTTCTCTTTTATCTCCCACATCAAGTTATTCATTCAGTCCTGTTCATCCTTCCTTTATGAGTTCTCTTACCTTTCCACTCCCATTGCTATCACCCTAAATTCATGTCTCCATCATTTCATGCCCAAATTACCACCATGCTCTCAGCAGTTTCCTTGGATGCTCCCCCATCCAATCTAGCCTTCACACAGTTATCAGATTAATCCTCTTCAAACACTGCCATGTGACTTATTGCTTCAAAGCTGGCTCCACTCTATCTTTATCACCTTATCTCCCACTGTTTCCCCAAATGAACCCTCTACTACAGCCAATTCACCCTCCTCACTGCCTCAACATGTCAGGCTCATTCCTCCTCCGAGTCTTTGCTTCTGCTCTTATTAGAGAAGGCGGTGCTCTTCCTTGATCCTTGTGATCCTTCAAAATTCTGCTCAGATTTCTTTTCCTTCATAAACCTTTCCATGGCTAGTTCAGCCCCTAGTGACCTCACTTTCTTCCTTTGAGCTCCTATACCACACTTTTCTCCATATTACTTGTTTGCACAACCATATGGTACTCTGCATCGTGACTTAATTGTTTCATGTTTCTACATCTTGTCTCCCCAGCCACACTGTAAGCTTCCTCAAGGGGACAGATCCTATTTTCTTATTATCTCATCACCTTCCTCTCTACCAGCCCAGGTGCAGTATTTTAAGAAAGGTAGGTGTTTGATTATTACCTGCTGAATGAATGGCAGATGTATTATCTCTTTGCATGGCAAATGAATCTTCATTTGCACCAGAATTGTCTGGCTGAGCTAAGTCAAGCCAATCCAAATGGACATGTGGATTTTTTTTTAAGTGCTGCTAGCCTCAGGAGTAAAGTTATGTGGCTTTGCTAGAGTTCTATTGAACATGAACTCAGCTAGCAGTGACAGGTAATGGCAAAAGTGGCAGTGTAGAAAGAATGCTGGGCTTGGAGTCAGTGGATCTGGGTTCAAATCCCAAGCTTTGCCACTTACCAGCTTGGGTGGGTCACTTAACCTCTATGGGACTTAATTTCCTCGTCTATAAAACAAGACAACTTAATTTTGAACTAGATGGCCTCTGAAGTCCCTGCCTAATCCATACCTTTCCTAAACAACCACACCTGGGCTGGTAGAGAGGAAAGCGATGAGATGACCACAGGGGAAGGATCAGATCTTCTCTGGTCATCTCATCACCTTCCTCTCTGCCAGAAGATAAGCTCCTTCCCCTTGAGGAGCTCATAGTGTGGCAGGGGAGACAAGGTGCAGGCACATGAAACAATTAAGTCACAATGCAGAGTACGATATGGTTGTGCAAAACAGGTAACAAGGAGAAATATTACAGGAACTCAAAGGGAAAAAGTGAGGTCACCATGGGCTGAACTAGTCAGGAGCGCTGGGCCTAGAATCAGGAAGACTTTTCCCTTACAAGACCTCAGACACTTACAAGGTATGTGTTCTGGGCAAGTCTCTTAACCCTGTTTGCCTTGGTTTCCTCACCTGTAATGGGGATGATAATAGCATCTACTACCTAGGGTTGTGGGGTGGATCAAATGAGATGACTGTACAGCGCTTAACATAGCACCTGGCACACAGCTGGTGCTCCATAAAGACTAGCTATCATTATCACTGTTGGTAAGAGCCGCTGGCTGGCCAGTGGAGAGAGCGCTGGGCCTGGAGTCAGGAACCACCTGAGTTCAAATCTAGCCTCAGGTTACTTACTGGCTAGGTGATTCTTAACCGCTATCTGCCTCAGTTTCTTCTGAGGATCATAACAGCGCCAAGGTTGTCACGAGGATTAAATGAGATATCTGTAAAGTGCTTATCACATAGTAGGCACTTAATGAATACTTAAACCTATTCTATCCAACTATCACACCATCTGTTTCCTGTGTATATCAGTCTTGGTTACCCAACAGGATTCCACTACACTCTGGCCTCATCTGCAGTGTTGTGCCCAGTGCTGGGCACCAAGGTTTAAGAAGGACATTGCTAAGCTGGGGTACATGCCACTGGCATGGTGACATGGGTGACACTGACATGAGTCCGTATCATAGGAGTACTACTCAAAGGAACTGGGCATGATTAGCCTGAAGAACAGATATGAAGGGGGAACATGGTCTCTCTCTTCAAGAAGGACTGTTACATGGAGGATTTGCTCTGTTTGGTACCAGACAGCAGAACTCAGAGCAATGAGGGGAAGCTGAAAAGAGGCTAATTTGACCCCAAAAAATCCTTTCTGATAGTTGGGGCTATCCCAAAGTGGAACGGCCTGTCCCCAGACGTGCTGGGGTCCCTCCTCCTTGGAGGTCTTCAATCAGAGGCAGGTCGCCATTTATTGGGTATACCATAGCAACAGAATCCTTTTGTATATGGGTCAAACAAAATGGCTGAAGAGTTTCCTTCCAACTTTCAAATTCCGTGATCCCATATCTGCTTGTATATACAGGACAGAGTACCTAACAGGTGCGAATGATACATGCTGAATTCTACCTGGCCTGCTTTCAACTCTGCTCAAAAATTCAGTATTTCCTAAGGCCTAAAGACCAAAAGGTCTTTACCAATGCCCCTTTAAACGAGAGGTGCTTATTTGCAAGGGATTTTCATTATCATCATTCAGGAACAAATGCATTAATGTTCTACTCAGCCTTTGGGCCTTTCACCACAGCCCCTGAAGGGTCAGGACAAGCCAGAGAAGCCTGGAAAAAGCAACTGGTTTTTATCTGTGTACTTCTGGGCTTGGCCTCTACCCACAGTATTCCCCACCTGGTATCCCAAGAAAGAATACGCAACTTACTGTCGTGGAGGTAGCATACGGAGCCGATGCTGCAGAGGGAGGCTTGGCTGAACTCTGGAAGGAGGGCAGGCAGAACCTCTGGCCTGTGTCTGGGGGAGAAGAGGAGGCATAAATTCGAGCTTCTAATCTCTCAGGTTCATTCTTATAGGATTCAAGAGGAAAAGTGTGCTGCTTGATCACTTGGGTAGGAGTGGATGGTGAAGAGGAAAGGCCGGAGGCTGTGGAAGAGAAACAACAAGGTGCTATTAGCAATCTGGCCTTGACCGAGTGTATTAGGAGGGCAGAGTTTATAATCTCAAAGAGGATCATAAACATGTCTGAAACGTTCGGAACCGCCGGATATAAGAAACTCTCAAAGTAGAAGGCAGAAGAATCAAAACATTTATTTAGGCTCCACAGTAACCAACCCATGAACCAGCAACCCCATTTTGATATATTGATCAAAAGCTTCCAGGCCCAATAAGTACGCCTTGAAAGAGTAACCAGGAGGCTACAGAGAAGCATGATTGCGTAAAGCAAAATCATGTTTCCCCCTCTATGGTAATAAGATTACCCACTGGCCTGAAGTCTTTGTTCAGCTTTCTCCCGTAGGTCAGCTCTGCTACTGGCAGCTCCTGCTTCAGCTGTGTCTGTGGCTGTGGCTGTAACTGACGTAACTGTCGTAACTGCCTCTGTAACTGCCTCTGGCTCCAACTGTCGCTGTAACTGTCGCTGTAATGGCCTGAAGTCTTTGTTCAGCTTCCTCCCGTAGGTCAGCTCTGCTACTGGCAGCTCCTGTTTCAGCTGTGTCTGTGGCTGTGGCTGTAACTGACGTAACTGCCGTAACTGTCGCTGTAACTGTCGCTGTAACTGTCGTTGTAACTGTCTCTGCCTCCAACCGGAAAAGGAAAAGAGGATCTTCCAGCTGTCCTCTCCCCTCTTATAGAGTTTTTGACATCATCAAGCACCACCTGAACGACCAGGGCCGATTGGTTCTTGACTTGGCCCCTCCCCCTAGCGTAGCCGTTAACACCTCCCCTCAGCCAGCCCCATGACTCATCACACAGGAAGTTGTCTGCTGCCTGGAATGCTCTTTGGGCTTCCTGCCCCGGAAGAGCAAGCCACAGTGTCCAGAGGCTCAATGAGGTAAGCTGAGTCATTCAAAGAAAACAAAGGCCATTCTGGCTACACCGAGTCAGGCAGATGGTAAAATCTGTGCTTTCCTAAGGGCTGATGGCCTATATCAAAGTCTTTTGTTGAAAAAATTCCGCAGAGGACTCACAATCTCTTTCTGGATCCCCTCCCCCCATGCCATCCATGAAGATTCCACTTCCTGCATCCTTACCAAGTCATCGTGTTTCTCTCACACCTATTCCATACATATGTTTAACCCCTTTTCTTTATAGGATGTTATAGGGCATACAAAGAAGTATGATGCTGTATCTGCATGGTGCTTATCTGAGGAGACCCCATATATACACATGAAAGTTAAATAATGATGAGTTCGATAGTAATACTAGACAACAAGTGCAGAGTTGTTTTAGGTGCTAAATGTTTTAGTATTAAGTGAGTGGTATAGACAATAAATGCTATACAGTTCAGGGGAGAGAGAGAGAATCTTGTGGCCTGGAGTGACCAGGGACAGCTTCATGTGGGAGGTATGACTTGTTCTGGGCCTTCAAGGATGGGTAGAATTGCCTAGGTGAAAAGGAAGAGGAAAGGAACTAGCTGGAGTGCAAACATGGGCATGAAAGTGAAAGAATATAAAGGGTGTTCTGCAAACGATGAGTGAGTTGGCTAGACCAGAAGCATAATGTAGGGGAATAGACTAGAAAAGAGGCTTAGAGTCAGACTATGGATGGTCCTGAAGGCCAAGCTATCTCTAGCTCCCTGATTTCAAGGAACGTTTTCCCTCACTCAGAGATAAATTTCAGAGGACAGAGGAAATGATACAGTTTAACAGAAAGAACCTCAGAGTCCCCAGTTTGGGTTGACTTTTGTTCTTGTCCTTTGTCCCTAGTGCTTAGCATGGTGCCTAACAGAGTAGGCCCTTAATAAACGTTTGCTGAATGAATGAATGGTCCCCACTCCACCTTCAAATACCTTTGTAACCTCAGGAAAATTAAAACCTCTCCGTATCTCAGTTCTTAGTTTTCTTATCCATAATAATGAAGAGATTCAATGAGATCTGGGGTTCTTAATTTTCTTTGTGTCACAGACCTCTTTGGCAGTCTGATACAATCCATGGAACCTTTTTCAGAATTATGTTTTAAAATATATTTTATATATATTTATATATTATATACCTTATATATAATATATATTTAAATATATAGAAATTACAAAGGAAACTTTATATTGAAATACAGTTATCAAAATATATATTGTAGAAAGACAAAATACATATAATCCAGGTTAAAAAACCATAAACTAGATGATCTTTTTTGGTTTGTTCCAGCTTTAAGATCTTCCCACTCAAATCCTTCATTTTCCAGCCACCTTGCTTTTGCTCACACTGTTCCCGATGTCTGAAGTAATCCTCCCTCTCCTTCCTCCAGTCTCCATCTATTGAAATCTTACTTATCCTTCAAGACACGCATCAAATGTTATCCCCCTCAGACGTATCTCCTAATGTCACCAGTTGGAATTGATCTTCCCCTTTCATAATATAATTTTTTGTGCCCTGTGTTATAGGTTTTTTTTCTTTTTGTGAATGCACCATATTTCCCCATCTGGGTTATAAGATCCAAAGGACAGGAAATTGCGGGTCAAAATAAAATGACTTGTGCATTGTCATAAAGGTAGACGGTGGCAGAGTTAAGGCTGGAAGAATTCAGGTCTCCTCAAAATTTCCCACAGGGAAAGTATTGCAGGTAAGATTATTCCCATCCTCTAGATGAAGAAACCGACAAAGATTAAGTGCCTTGCTTGAGTTCACTTACATGATAAAGCCAGGATGAAAACCTAGGTCTCCTGGATCCTAGCTCCATCACTTGTGAGAGAGTTTGATATGCTTAGAGTTGAGGAAGGTGAGGCAGGATGGTTAAGATCTGACGTCTTTAATTGTTAAATGGTTAACATCTGACCTCCACTAATCAATACTCTTTGGGTCCCAATGACAGACCTAACTAAAAGTGCCCTTTTAATTGTCCCTTTAACATTTATCAGAGCCTCAGTTCAGACCCTGGCCTTTGCTTTTCTGATACTCTTCCTAAATGACCATGCTGTTCTTATTTAACTTCCATCTCTGCCACTCTCCTTTATTCATGCTCAGTTAACTTGGACGTGTCCTTTTTAAGCAAGAATTCTTCCCATGAATTTCCTATTCACCCACATCAGTGCCTCTGGGAACTCACCCCCTTATTTACTCATCAGAAGAAATCCTGCCTGCCTGCCTCACGAGACTTTTGTTCTTCAGACCCTCTTCTTGTGGTTCTTGAGCTAACTTCACCTTTAGAGTCTCAGGCCACAGGATCATACCTCTTCCACCTCTGGACTCTCTGAAATTCGCTCTCCTAAAATTGGCAATATTGTCAGTACAGGAAGGAAGCACGGCAGGGTGTGGAGGGGGGAAGGGAATTGAAGGTGGTTATGCCTGTGACTTTGTTTCTGATTATACTGACTGAGCTCACTGCCCTGGTTTTCTTAAGATAGGACTCCTACTTTGAATCTCCAAGCAACCTCAGGTCTGGGGAGAAAACGTATGATACACTCATTCATTCTCACTAAAGCCTTAATAGTTGGTAACAAAGATATCCTTTCAAAAGAAATCTGAGTTTTAGCACTGGTTGATACTTTGGTACCCCAAAGGTACCAGACTGTACTTGTACCTTTATAACGCTGTAACGGTGGAAATACAAGAATCTGAGATAAATATAGGGGATGTATTTGGGGGCAAGGAGCCTTTCCTTAAACCTCTCAAATCAAAACATGTAAGAAGTCACCTATTCTACCTATAAGTAAGGGATTTCCTATTTAGATCAATGCCTGAACTTGATGGTAGAAGGTTAGAACAGAAAGGGATCTTAGAGATCAGTGAGGACGGGAGAATGGAAGGGAAATGTCCAAGGTCACAAAGTGAGCTGGTGGCAAAGCCAGGACTAGAACTTGGGTCTCTTCACTCTGCATCTTAGACGATTACCTCTCCTGAATATTAGGTATTTTTCATAGACCTGAAAACTAGTTTCTAAAAGCAAACTGAAAACATACACATATGCATATATATGATATACACAAACATATACACACAAGAGTCAGGTGTGTGTGTGTGTGTGTGTGTGTGTGTGTGTGTGTGTGTAAAATCAACTCTCAAAGGCCTAGTCAGATGTTCAGTCCTTGAGCCAAGATAACTGGACTTTTCCAAAATGTTGTTGCTAACAACAGAAATGCTGCCTTAGGAAACAACAGTGACTGAGTGGGAAAGAAGGTTGGACTGGTGCTTGCCTGTGGGCCTTTTAGGGTAATTTTTGTAGCTGTGTTTGGGATTGCATAATATAGAGGGAAAGAAACAATCGTGGTACATTCAATCCCCTTTAACTATTTCAAATAAAACAGTTTTTTCTCAATAAAACGAGGTAAATTGTCAACTTCTCTCCCTCCCTCCCCACCCTCCCACCCTATGACCCTGGTCCCCAGTCAGTCAGTAGATATTGGGCACCTATGTGGGACACCCTGAATTTAGAGCCAGAGGGAAAGTAAAACCAAGTCCCTGGCTTCAGGAAGCCTATGGCTTAGTTATGGAGATAAGACAAGAAAGACAAACAAAGCAAAATAAAATATATAAGGCTGTAGTTTTATAGGAGTTTGAAGAGGATAGAGGAGAAGATAGAGGTAGATGGGAGTGGTCCAGGAAGGCCTAAAGGAAGAGGCATTTGAGTTGGAGCCCTGATTCCCTTAAGATAGATCTACCAATGTATTATTAAATTATTTAAATTATTTAAATACATTAAAATGTATTATTTATGGTCTTTAAAAAAAAACCCACCACCACCAATGACTATCCATCCCTTCACCCAACAGAAACCTCTCTTTTAGGAAAAAAAAAGAAAAGAAAAGGACAGTTAAAACAAATCAACATATCGGCCATGTCTAACAATGAATGTATGCCTCGTTTTGTACCTGTTTTCCACCACCTCCCTATCAAGAAGTGGGAGGCCAACTTTACCATTAGTCAAAGATGTCAAATTGATTATTAATCAGTTATGAAATCCTTCAATGTTGTTTTCTTTCACACCATTGTAATCACTGTACAAATAATTCTCTTAGTTCTGTTTTCTTGTCTCTGCCTTTATTTACACAAATCTTCTCAAGGTTCTCTGTATTTTCCACATCGATCCTTTCTTACAGCGCAATAATATCCCATTACATTCATATACCACAATGTATGTTCCTATCTTCCTAAAGCCCTATCTATATAGGACAAAGTCTACTATGTCAACAGTAACCCAAGAAGACACTGTTCTCAGGGAGGCCTATTTCTTTTTCTGCAGAGAATGCTTTTTCTTTTCTCTTTTAATGGTTCATTTTAGGAACAGGGCTGCAAAGCCTTTGAGGGTGAACAATGCCTTTTGATTCTCTAACTCCTATGGCCAAGACAAGTTAATAGGTTCAGTGAGTCAACAGAAACTGCTCCTGGCTGCTTCAGAGGGTGCCAAATGAATGGTTCCAGACACTAGGGAGCCGTAAGCCGGTGACCAAATGGGACCAAATTGTGCTTTGTCTGCAAAAGGAGGAGGAAGGAGTAAAAAGAAGGGCAAATGAGGGGAGAAAGGAGAGAAATAAGAAAAAAAATGAAGAATGGAGGACAGAAGAAAGAAACAACCAGAGAGGAGAGCAGAGAAAAAGGAGAAGGGAGGAGAGAGAACAGAGAGGAAAGCAGAGAGCAGAGTGGATGGAAAAGGGAAGAAAGAGAGCAGAAGAAGGGAGGGAAGGAAAAGAGAGGAAAGAGGACAGAAGAGAGAAGAGAACCCCAGCTGGGCTTCTGAGTAGGCAACACACTATAGTAGAAAAAGTATTAGATATGACATCTGGAGACCTGCTATATATAGTCTTAGATATGTTGCTAGATAATTGTACCACTTTGGGCAAATCACCTTCTCAGACTCAGTTTCCTCATCTTTTAAATGAGGGGGTTGGACTGGATAATATCTAAGGTCTATCTGAGCTCTAAATTCTCATGCTCTAGTTCTAGGTTGTTTTTTGATCTTGGGACCTGAGTGGACCCAAGTCATCTGATGACACTGACGAGAGAAGAAAAAAGGGAGCAGAGAAAAGGGAAGACTACTTGATTCTGATCCTACATCTCAACACCAGCTCTTTTAACAGTCATTTTTCCCCTTTCGGTAGTTTTCTAAACTCACTGCTACAATCCAGAATTGTTATCAGCTGTGTGGTGTGGGGTGGGGGTGGGGGGGAGGGAGAGGGAGGAAAGGAGGGAGGGGCAAGAGAGAGAGAGAGAGGAGAGAGAGATAGAGAGAAGAGAGAGAGAGAAGAGAGAGAAAGAGAGGAGAGAGAGATAGAGAGAAGAGAGAGAGAGAAGAGAGAGAAAGAGAGGAGAGAGAGAGAGGAGAGAGAGAGAGAGGGGAGAGAGAGAGAGGAGAGAGAGATAGAGAGAAGAGAGAGAGAGAAGAGAGAGAAAGAGAGGAGAGAGAGAGAGAGAGAGGAGAGAGAGGGGAGAGAGAGAGAGAGAGAGAGGGGGGGGGAAGAAAGAGAGAGGGAGAGAGAGAGAGGAGAGAGAGAGAGAGAGAGAGAGAGGGAAAGAGAGAGAGAGAGAGAGAACATGATAGAGGGGGGGAAATGGAGGTGGTCACTGAGAGATTGTCTCTGAGACAATATGGCCTTAGGCTAGGGTCAGTAGGCCTTGCTCCCAAGGGATGGAAGAAGAAGACTGAAAGGAGACAGAGAAACCTGGTTGAGGTGAAGAGAAGGGAATGGGAAGCCTAGGATTACTTCTTAGAAGAAGGAAGGCATTTAGGGCAAAACTAAATGATGTTTGGTTTCATGTTCTTTAGCTCTTGATGAAGACCTGCTTTCCTGCCCATGGGGGTTAATTTAGGCAAATTCTCTCAAGATCATTCAGTCATAGGATTCTAGGGCTGCAAGAACTTGGAGCTCCTCTGGTACAAAATCTTTCTGACCCTAAACAGGACACAAATATGCTTCTTTGTGATCTGGTACTTGAAGGGGAATTTAAACACGTAGGCACCATTTCTTAAAAAAGAAAAAAAAAGAAAAAATTCTCCTGAATTTAATCAACACCTCAAAAAAGAGAAAACATTCCCCTTTACAAAGTAGAAGAGAATAACCACCACTATTACATAGAGCTTCTTTTTAAAATGTATATTATGACCACAACATGTTACTTTCTGAGCTGTCCTTGGTTTATCTCTGAATTTCTTTTTGTTACCTTCTAAGCATTTTAAGATACTTCAATAACTCTTTTTTATTTCTTCTTTTTACTTTGTGAACACTATCACTGTCTTCCCCTTCTCCACCTCCCCAGATAAAATGGGAAAGATAAAATTCTTTTAACAAATAAGCATTGTCAAGCAAAACAAGCCCACGTATTTGCTATGGCCAAAAATATATGTCTTATTCAGCACCTTGGGTCTATCACTTCTCTGTTAGGTGAGTGGCATGCTTCATTCCTCCCCTTTAACCCCCCTCCCCCATTTAAAAAATTTTTTAACTAAAATGAGAATCTCCATATACACAACAAAAGAGAAGTTTGCTCATGAAACTGTGAATCTCTGTTATGTACATCTTGTTTTTCTCGTAAGTATATAATAAGTTCAGTGTATTGTGTTCAAAGCTGTCCTGCCTATCTGTGATTCCTTCTGGCCTCCCTTCTGTTCTCTTCTGTCTTTTTCAAAAACATGTTTCAATGACCTTCCTTTCTCTTCTTTATCTTTAAGCAATCCCGTCCCCAGTTCCCTTCTTCTTCCTCACTCACCTTGCTAAATTGAGATGCTTGGATTGGGATGAAGAATGGTCCCAGAACTAGCCTCTGCCCCTGCCATCCTTCTCTCACCAAAAAAAAAAAAAAGTCCCTTTCCCTATTCCTCAGTTGGCCAGGAGGATGAGGAGCATTTCTTTTTTAGAAGAGATTTTAACACTCAACAACCTGAATCTGGACCAGCTATCTAGTCCAACCTCCTGATTTTACAGATGAGGAAACTAAGACATTGAAGTGATTTTTCCCAAAGTCATACAGACAGTAGTAGAGCCAGGATTGGAACCCAGTTGCCAATCACTTGTTCTTTCTGTTCTTCTCTCTGGTCAACTCTTAGCTCTGACAATCTGTATACATGACATTCTGTATACCCCTAGGTAAGGGTTGTTGAGCAGGAAGAAAAGAACTAAAAAATGTTTTCTTGCTTGGGACCTGGGAGGAGAAATATATATTATGTAATATATATATATATATATATATACATTATGTAATTGTATTATACAATAAGCATATTATACATATATATGTGTGTGTATGTGTGTGTATATATATATATGTATATATATATATATATGTATATATATCCTATTATCCATTATGTGCTCTCCTTCCTATACAGCCTGATTCCTGACTCACAATCAGCAGAATATGTCCTTTGAGCTATTTTTCTAGAAGTGGGATGAATTAGCACTGAGTCATCCACACTCTTGCTCAGTCTCTCTTGTGACCAAAGGCACACAGTCTGCAAAGTGGTTGGCTAGAGTGAAGGCTATAGTTTGTGCTATGGAATATAACCAGTCCATACCAGAGAGGATTAAACCTCATGCCCTTGTTCTCATCAATCAGTCAACAGATGAAAATGACTCACTTATTACTTTCTAGTCACATGGTGTTCCTGATTTGAAATGGCATCTCCCAGCTTGAACATTCCACCTTATTCACCAAACTTCAATGTCAATGACTTATGGCTGCTGCCAGAAAATGAATCTATCCTCAGAGCCTGAGTATTCTTCTCCATAAAATGAGGAGTTTGGGGGAGATAATTTCCAAGGTCGTTTCTACCTCTGACATTCTGTGAGCCTGTCTCTCTCTCTCTACCCAGCTGAGGTTTGCCTTTGGTCCTCAATCACCCATTTCATGAAGCCCTTCCTCTTTCCTCCAACATGAGCACTGACATAGCCATTCCTTTAAGGTCCAACTCAAGCCCCATCTCCTCTGCAAAGTCTCCCTCTCTGGCTGCTTATTGCCTGACTCTGTCAACAACCTCCAGGAGACTTAGTTCGAGTCATCTTTTTGTGTCTGAGAGGAAAACTAGTCTCTAACTAATTGCCTTCTTTTCATGCCCACAGCCTCATTGTTAGTATCACACGATTTACCATTTAAATTACACACTGCTTTATAGTGTTCTCTAATAATTTCATGAGTGTCTGGTTTGTCTTCTCCAGTGGTTTATACACTTAAGGTAGGGTCCATGCCTTATACTTTTTTCTGTACTCTACAGCGCTTTACACAGTGCTGAGCATGCAGAAGGTGCTCAATGAAGACTTGATTAATTGATTAATCCCTCCTTCCCAGCAGCATTTGCGTTTCCATAGGGGAAAAGGCCTTAAGAGAGAAGTAGTGAAGGAGATATTTTTGGCTGGAGGAGCACTTCAGATCTCATAATAGAAGTGGTTACCTACTCCTCCTAGGCTTAAAGTCAGTCCCAATTAGGAGGACCCAAACCTAAAGATAATTGGAGAGCTTCAGTTTATTTTGCATGACTCTTGTTGAATTTTTCAGTTCTAGCCCAATTGGTTGACTTGATTTTCCCAAACTCACCATTCCATCTCCTGCTTTTGTATCTTTGCCTAGACTCTTCCCCATGTTTGGAATTTATTCCCTTTCCTCACCTCCACCTCCTAAAATCCCTAGCTTCCTTCAAATCTCAGGACAGATAGCACTTCCTCTAGGAAGCCCTTACTATATACACCCTTATGTATAGGAGAGTTGTTCATGCCATTTCCCTCCTTAAAATTTTCTCCCTTAAATCCTCACCTAGACTTATCTCTTTATTTCTTATATTTTCCCAGTAGAATATAAACTCCTTGAGGGCTGAGACTATATTTAGTTTTGGCTCTGAATACCCAGTAGCTAGCAGGATGCTTTGAACCGAGGAGTTGCTTTAAAAAATTGTTAGTATTATTGGATTTAACTGGGAAAGTGTTAATGGAATAGCCTGAATGGAGAATTCTAATCCCTTAAGGTGGTTCAGCTTGTTTGCCAAAACTTTAGTAACCTGCAGGAGCAGCCAGTCATTGTTCTCACCTTTAAACAATGATATCAAGATGATACTTGGAACTAATCTGCATAGGTTGATGTAGATGCCTTTCACCTCTGCAGGGACACATAGCCTCAGTATGTTGGTGCTAATCTGTATGGTATGAACTTGTATACTTATCCAGGACAAGGATTTTTTTAATTGTGTTTTTTGTTTTTTTTTTTTTTTACTTTGAATCGCCAGTACCTAGGACAGTGACATGTACTTGGTGGATGCTTAATAAATGTTTGTCAGCTGAGTAAGGCCAAGGTTGCATGTCCAATCATGAAATCAAACCCTAATCAGCTCTTATAACACTGTAAACAAACTTAGATGAGGCTTGGACCATGCCTGGATTTAGTCACAAGGAGTTGGGCAAGGAAGAGTAGACATTTCAGTGAAAACCCATTTCCATTACTGGAAAAGCATCGGCTTTAAAGCATATGGTTCAGTGGTAGGACAGCCTGCATGTGTTCATATACAAGGAATGTCTTATTAGCTTTGTGGCCTACTAGATGGGCCCTATTATATTCCAAAGAATCTGAAGTTGAGTTGGAACATAAAAAAAGTCTGAATTTAGTTTGTTGGGATGTATGCTGAGGAAATACAGTTCACAACAGCAACCAATCAGATGGCTTCCCTAGCTGTTTCCATTCCTGATTAAATACCTTTCCAACCCCCTATGTAAGGGGTGTTCTGATGCAAAAGTCTTCTCCCTGGGTCCATCCTGGCCACCCTTCTCCTATGTTATCCAGCACAATTCATTCATTCACAGGACCCTAGAGTCACAGAATGTTAGGCCACAGGATCATAAGATTTAGAGCTGGAGGGACTTTAGGGAAAATACTAAGACCTACCTTATTTATATAGTGCTAAGTTTTGCCAAGCACTGTACATATTAATATATGCTGCTCTTCACATACACCCTAGGAGATAAGTGGTGGTGTTGTTGCTGCTGCTGTCCTTATCATTATCCTGTTTTATAAATGAGGCAGTTCTGATACACTGGCATTTCCCTTTCTTTACGCCTCCCCCACCCTGGGTGATACGGTGTTTGACTTTTTTTTTTGTTTTTGTTGCTGTTTGTTTCATTTTTAGTAACCAAGGCAAATCAGTGACAAGGGTGATCCAGGTTAAAAGAAATAAACTAGATATCTACCCAACAGGATCGACTGATTTAGGATTCACACGCTAAACCCTAGAAAGCAACAGGATCAGAAATTTAAACTTGGAAGGGATCTTAAAGGACTTCTAGTCTAATTGTTTCATTTTTATAAATGAGGGAGATTAATTCTATAAAAATTAAGTGGCTCGCTTAAGGTCACACAGGTAGTTAAATGGCTGAACTGGTATTGGAAACCATATCCTTTGATCCCAAAGCCAACTCTGCTGTCTCCTGCAAGTATCCTAAGGAGACAGTGTGGTATAGTGAGGGGTACAATGAAGAGATATTTAGGTTTAGAACTGGCCCCGGCTGCCCCATTAGTCAGCTGAGTTTATCTTTATAATCCTAGCCTCCCCTTTGGGCATATTTTCATCATCATCATCATCATCACCATCATCATCATCATGCATGGCATTCAACATTTGCAAAGTACCAGTTAATGATAGCTGGCATTTACATATTGCTTTAACACTTTACATATATTAACACATTTAATCCTTACAACAACCCTGTGAGGTAGTGCTAGTGTTATATGGTATTTATTATATATCCAAGGCAGGATGTGAAGTCAGGACTTCCTGATTCTGAATCTAGCACTTTATCCACTCTGCCACCTAGAGGCCTCATTACACGAGGTGCTAGATTCCATATGTTAGAGGAAACAAAGACAAGCAGGATATAGCCCCTGCCCTTGGAGAGCTTACAGCATAGTTAGGAAAACAAGAAAAAACAAAAGTTGTAATTTAAGGTGCCAAGTATTTAGATGTACTTCTATGTGTATATATTCTGACCATCATACCGCCACTCCCCCCCGCCAAAAAAAAAAGAATATAAGCTTCCTGAGAAGAGGGATGGTCTCAATTTTGTCTTTTTACCCCCAATGCCTAGCACAATGACTGGCACACAGTCTTTAATAAATGCTTGTTTATTGATTAAAGACGGTACTATAGAAAGTTAATCGATTAGGGAAGGTTTCTAGGATTAGGTAGAACTTTACAGAAGGGGTAGAATTTAACATGACTGGATAGAAGGAACTATGGGAAACATATGATACAAAAGTGAGGCAGGAAATGTGCATGGATATGTTTAAGGAATATTAATTGACCAGTTTGTTTGGAATAAGGGATATGGGTTCAGGATACCGGGCCTACTAGATTTTAGGTCTGTTGTTCTGTTTTGAGTCTAGTAAAATGTAGCATTCGTGTAAATGGCCATAAGTATCTGAGATATTGCAGCCCAGAGGGACATGGGGAAAGGCTACTTGCCCCTAGGCAGAATGATGAAAGGCATGCCTACTTACCTGTGAAATTTTTATAATCCATTATCCATTAATATTTTACCTTTCTTTGAATACTCAGGAGGCTTCCACCGAACTTGCTAAGCCTCAATATTCTGCTTTTAATTGTATAAGCTAATTATGTGAACAGTTCTACAGTCGTATCAATATATCCAATTTCAGCGCTTTGTCTTCCCTACATGGGTTGCCCATATCTCTCTACTGTATCTCTCTTCTTTTCACTCTGTATCCTTAAGGTTATGTGTGGGTATATGTATGTATGTGGGTATATACATATACACATACATATTTATATTTAAATATGTTGTGTGTATATATGTATATATATATGTGTGTGTGTATATATATATATATACTTGCTTTATTCATTCTATTGAAATATTCCTACTGTCTAAAACTGTTTTGTCAGTCTCACTGAATCTGTTCCATCCAGCCTCATGCTAATCAGTAAAAGAAATATATTTTTTCCATGATGTAAGCAAAGGACTGGTGGCTCTTTCTTTAACAAGGGTAATGGGAGATAATGTTGAAATGGGTAAGGGGCAGATTGTGAGGGCTCATAGCTCACAGATTTAGGGCTGAAAGAGACCTTAGGGATCACCAAATTCAGTCCTCCTCATTTTGCAGATGAGAAAGCTGAGACACAGACAGATCTGAAGGACTTGCTCAAGGTCACACAGGCTGTAGATGTCAGAGGCACAATTCAACATAGGTCTTCATACAAGCCTCACGACCTTTCTTCTTTACCATATCACCTCTCCCATCTCATTTAGTATCCAGTATTCAAGTTCTCTCCCTCCCAGATCACTGCCTTGTCATGGCAGAGGGCTTGCATAGCTCAATGAAACCATGAGGCAGCAACAAAAAAACATCCCAATGAGAAAGAAGAGCAAGAAAGCAAAATGGTGGTCTGATGAGGCTTTACAAATAGCTAAGGAAAGAAGGAAAGCAATAACATAGGATAGGATCAAGAATAACATAACAGGATCAAGAAATGAAGTCACCAAAAGACAAAGGGAAAGAGTTACAAGACTGAATGCAGAATTCCAGAGAATAACAAGGAAAGATAAGAAGGTTTTCTTAAGTAAGCAATGCAAAGAAACAGAAGAGAACAACAGAATGGGAAAGATAAGAGATCTCTTCAAGAAAACCAGAGATATCAAGGAAAATCAAGGTCATGCAAAAATGGGCATGACCAAAGACAAAAATAGTAGGGACTTAACAGAAGTAGAAGACATCAAGAAGAGGGGGCAAGAAGGTGCAGGAGAACTATACAAGAAAGAACTTAACATCACGGATAACTACTGTAGTCTAGAGACATATATCCTGGAGAACAGAGTCAGCGGGGCTAGTGGAGGTGCCAGAATTCCAGCTGAACTATTTAAAATCATAAAAGATGGCGCCGTTAAAGCGCTACACTCTCTACGCCAGCAAATTTGGAAAACTCAGTAGTGGCCACTGGATTGGAAAAGATCAGCTTACAGCTCAATCCTAAAGAAGGGCAATGCTAAAGAATATTCAAATTACTGAACAATTGTGCTCATTTTACACGTCAGCAAAGTTTTGCTTAAGATTCTGAAAGCTAGGCTCCGGCAATATGTGAATTGAGAATTATGAGGAGTGCAGGCTGATTTTTCAACAGGCAGAGAAACTAGTGACCAAATTGCCAACATTCTTGGACTTATGGAGAAAGCACGAAAGTTCCAGAAAAACATCTACTTCTGCTTCATTGACTACACAAAAGCTTCTGACTTTGTAGATCACAACAAAATGTGGCAAGTCCTCAAAAAGATGGGTGTACCAGACCATCTTACTTGTCTCCTGGGGCAACCTGTATGAGGTTAAGAAGCAACAGTTGTAACCAAACAAGGATCAAGTGATTGGTTTAAGACTGGGGAAGAAGTATGACAAGGCTATAGATTGTCACCTTAAGAGCACATCTTGTGAAATGCCAGGCTGGATGAATCAAAAGCTGGAATTAAGGTTGCTGTGAGAAACATCAACAATCTCAGAGATGCAGATGATACCACGCTAATGGCAGGAAGTGAAAAAGAATTAAGAAGCCTTTTGATGAACTGAAAGAGGAGAATAGAAAAGCTAGCTTAAAACTTAACATAAAAAACCACCACTATCATGGCAACTGGTCCCATCACTTTCTGGCAAATAGAGGGAGAAGTGGAAGCACTGTTAGATTTTATATTCATGGGCTCAAAGATCACTGCAGATGGGGACTGCAGCTAAGACCACAAAAGAAAGAAATTAAAAGACACTTGATCCTTACAAGGAAAGCTATGGCAAACCTGGAAAGCATACTAAAAAGCAGAGACATCACCTTGCCAACAAAGGTCTATATAGTCAAAGCTTTGGTTTTTTGCCAGTAGTAATGTATGTCTGTGAGAGATTGACTCTAAGGAAAGCTGAGTGCTGTCGAATCTATGCTTTCAAGTTGTGGTGCTGGAGAAAACTTTTGGGAGTCCTTTTGGACAGCAAGGAGATCAAGTCAGTTAATACTTTTTTTCCCACCTAACAGTATTTTATTTTTTCTAATTACATATGAAGATAGTTTTCAACATTCACTTTTATAAGATTTTGAGTTCCAATTCTTTTCTCCCTCCCTCCCTTCCCAAGATGGAAAGCAATGTGATATAGGTCATCTGACTGATACATGTACAATCATCAAATCAGTTAATACTTAAAGAAATTAATTCAGACTATTCACTGGAAGGTCAAATACTGAAGCTGAAGCTTAAATGCTTTGGTCACATAATGAGAAGGACTCATTGGAAAAGATGCTGATGTTGGGAAGATCGAAAGCAAAAGGACAAGGGGATGACAGAGGATGAGATGGATACTGGGAGAAACGAACAGGAGCTTGAACAGACTTCGAGACAGTGTAACAGATAGAAAGGTTTGCTGTGCTATGGTCCATGGGGTCACTGAAGAATCAGAGTACTGAATGACTGAATAACAAAAACACTCAAGTTCTTTCTTCTCTCTCAAAATTTGCCCTCAGAAAAGGATCTGATGAGCTCATATAATGAGGTTTTAATGACTTTTAAAATTACTCTTTCTAAGAGGATAGCATCTTTCTTAACACGGACCAAGGTCTTATTGGTTAGATTTGAGAAATGGATCTGTGATCCTCCGGTCTGATGATCTCTAACTGGAATTTCAGGCCACAGGCAGTGGGGGTGGGAGGTAGGAAAGGCCTTTTTTGTGCCTGGGTCTTACTCAGCTTTGTTCTTAGGTCAGCACCTGGAGTTCTGCATAATTTCAGACCAATACACCAAACATCTGTTACCCCTAGAAAGGCTGTTTATAACAAAGTATTTAATAGATTCTTGCCAGATAAGTGCTATCTGTTAAAAACAGGCAGTATTATTGTTAAAATCAAATTGTGTTTGGGGATAAACTCAGGATTAAGGCGTGCAGAGATGGGAACAGAGGGAGTGTCAGATGGCCAGCCGGCCCTATTTTAGCAGACACTTTATTGAGGGAAACCTCTGGCTATTAGTAGCTGGATGTGGCAGGCTTAGAGAAGAAGGTGGCTTGATGCAGAGGCATCCTCACTGGGCTGGGAATCACAAGACCTAGCTTTCCTAGCTCTGCCACTGCATTGCAACGTGACACATACAACCTCCCTAGGACTGCTCCCTAATCGATCAAATGAGAAATGTGGGCTAGAGGATCTTTGAGTCCCTTTGCAGGTGTGACAGTCCACGTGAAGAACTGGTTTGCCAACTCCTCAGCTTCATGGGTTATGACCAATATGGTGACTTCCCTCTCTTGTCTATACCTTCTCTCAGACTCTCCAGTTGTTCATTCCACTGTTGCCCATCCTAGGCCTGAAATTTTAGTACCTCTCAACAGCACTTAGCTCCGTCATGAGACTGTTCCTTCATCCCCACCAGCTGTCTACCAACCTCATTTTTAGCTTTTAATAGTTGCTGAGACCAGCTCCCAAAACAGAGCCTGAAGTCAAATGAGTAATGGAGGTAAATACATCCAAATAAGGTGGGAAATCACTTTGGCTAACCCAGGCTGGATAAAGAGAAGGCGGTTTCTGAATGAAAAGCATTGCCAGGCCTCTACACTGTGTCCCAGAGACTTCCCAGGTGTGTCGTGGGCTGAAAAAAGTTGAGAAATATGTTTCTACAGTATGGATTTGGAGAAAACAGATCCTGGGACATGATTTCAGAAGACTGTCATAGGAGTTCCATTTGTAGAATAGGGTTACTGTTAAGTTAGGTGTTGTAATGGATGGAGTCCTAGATTTGGAGTCAGGAAGTCCTGAATTTGAATCCTGCCCCCAACATTTAGTAGCTGTGTGACCCCGAACAACTCACCTGACCTCAGTCTCAGTTCCCTCAACTGTAAAGTGGGGATGATAATATTACCTACCTTGCACGGTTATTGTGAGGATGGAATAAGATAATATATGTATAGTGCTTTGTAAAACTTAAAATGGTATAAACATGTTGGTTATCACGCAAGTGGAGCCTGAAGGAGGTGGAAATACCCTAACATTAACCAGCAGGCCAACAAGAGTCCCCATCTCCCTCATCGTGACAATGAGATTGTCATGCCTCTCATCCCCCGTCCTTGCCTGACAGAGGAGAGCAGTCCCAGCATGTCCCGTGCCGGCTACAGTGATCTGCTGTGGGAACATGGGCCCTTGGTTCTGTTGACTCAACACACCACCTGGTATCTCCACCCTTGTCAGGCACCCTGAGCATGTAATGCTTGGTAAGACTGAATGAAATCTGTCCATGTGTGAAGAGGGGAGGGGGAAGGGGGAAGGAAGCTGGAGGGGGCCTTTGCAACTGGGATCCAGGCCAGGCCGCTGTTTCTGTCATCATCACTGGGGCTCGTTTCTATGGTGCTGTTTTGGGCATCTCAGCCATTCTCATTCATATCATGCAGAAAGTGAGTTCCGTGAATTATCTCTCCGTGGTGATTAATTTGTAAAATTCTCTGCAATGGGGAGAGGAAGGAAAGGGGGAAGCTGTGGGACAGCTGGGAAGTTGCAGATGGAAGGGAGTCAAGCATCTCTGCACAGGAACACACACATCTGCCTTCTCCTTTTAAAGATAATCTGGGTTCTCATAAACCCATGGCAGAAGTGAATGACCTAAGGCCACCCAGTTCATCCCTGTGTCTCCATGAATGATAGCACCGAACTGTTCTAGCCAGTCCACTTTTGGAGATTATCAAAGAAAGTGATTCCACAGTCCTTTCTGACTATCAGGTCCCACTGTTTACAGGTGGGCTACAGATGCACTCAGCACCCAATACACAATGATTATAATTAGTTAAGACCAGTAGTAGGTCACTCTAGCTGCCTTTCTACACATCCTTCTCTTCATCTTCCCTAATGCCTGAACTTCTTTTAACTGGAGGAGGAGAGGGACAGGTTCTGAGCAGAGCCTCTGATTCCACAATGAGAAAAAAGGCTTAAATGTAAATACCCTGATTGCGAGGTTTATAAGTCTAAATTCTTATTTACAATAAGGTATAGATGGCCGATAAAAGACCCTTTGCAGAGAGTAGATTTTGATTAATGAGGAAGGGGGAAAGTCATAGAAAGAGGAAGCTGGGAACAACCAACCTTATTGACTTCACAAATTGTCCCTGAGAAAGGTCTAGAATGGAAGGAGATTTTAAATGAGCACGGGGAAGAGGGTGAGATGAAGAGGAAGTTGGGAGAGAGGTAAGAAGTTCCCATAGCTTCAGCCCACCTAAAGTCAGCTCTATTTGCCCTGATATGGTTACCGACCTTCCTTCTAGTCTTTCAGAATCAATGCAAAGAATCTTCCGGGAGATCCTTATGCCTGAACCTCTTCCCTCTCTAAGTCCCTCCAAGAATCCAAGTTAATTCAATCAACAAATATTTCTTAAGTGCCTACTGTCCATAAAGTAGTGCATCAGGTACTGAAGGGAAATAGGTCAGCCACCACACTTGTTTTGAAAAGGTGAATGTGTTCCAGCACGACTGACATATTTGGGAATAATTTGAGCATCAGTTTGCTCATGCTCTGTTTCTTCCTGGAGAAAGCACAAAATGCCACCCTTCTGATGCCTATGTCACAGACAAACTTCAGGTCTTCGTTAAAGTAAAGTGTCATATTTATTGTATGCCTCCTGGTGCAGGAGGTGTGGGCAGAGAAGGCCAGGTCTGCACCATCGCCCTCTCCACCTTAGCCCGCTTGCCCAACTTCCATGAGACCTTGCCAGCCTGGCCCCACGAGGAACTCAACAGAGCCTGAACAACAGCCTGAGGCCATGCATGCCACTTCTATTTACTTTAATACTTAGGTATTCCTTAACCATTTAACATGCATAAAATTGTGCTACTGTTTTTATTAGGTCCTTATCTTTTTTCTCTGTCTCTAATGAAGCATTTGAGTATTGTTCTCCTAACCCCATTTATCCCCAAAGCCCTGAGGGTTTTTTTAATAGATTTTTTTTTAATTTAAATTTATTTAACATATTTAGTTTTCAGCATTGATTTTCACAACAGTTTGAAATGCAAATTTTCTCCCCATTTCTACCCTCCCCCCCCCACTCCAAGATGACATATATTCTGGTTGCCCTGTTCCCCAGTCAGCCCTCCCCTCTATCACCCCCCTCCCCTCTCATCCCCTTTTCCCTTCCTTTCTTGTAGGGCAAGATAAATTTCTACGCCCCATTGCCTGTGTATCTTATGTTTTAGTTGCATGCAAAAACTTTTTTTTTGTTTTTGAACATCTGTTTTTAAAATTTTGAGTTCCAATTCTCTCCCCTCTTCCCTTCCCACCCACCCTCCCTAAGAAGTCGAGCAATTCAACCTAGGCCACATGTGTATCATTATGTATAACCCTTCCACAATACTCATGTTGTGATAGACTAACTACATTTTGCTCCTTCCCAACCCATCCCGCTTTATTGAATTTTCTCCCTTGACCCTGTCCCCTTTCCAAAGTGTTTGTTTTGATTACCTCCACCCCCATCTGCCCTCCCCTCCATCATCCCCCCCCCCCTTTTATTTATTTTTTTTAACTTCCTCCCTCTTCTTTCCTGTGGGGTAAGATACCCAACTGAGTATGTATGGTATTCCCTCCTCAGGCCAAATCTGATGAGAGCAAAGTTCTCTCATTCCCCCCTCACCTGCCCTTTCCCCTCCTCCCACAGAACTGCTTCCTCTTGCCACCTTTATGTGAGATAATCCATCCCATTCTATCTCTCCCTATCTCCCTCTCTCAGTATGTTGCTCTCTCATCCCTTAATTTCATTTTATTTCTTTTAAATATCTTCCCTTCATCTTCAACTCACCCTGTGTCTGCTCTCTCTCTTTTACATATATATATACACACACACACACATATATACATACACATACATACATATACACATAGATATATACATGCATACACATTCACTTATATATACACATAAACATATATGTATATATATACATATATATATGCATATTCCCTTCAGCTACCCTAATACTGAGGTCTCATGAATCATACACATCATCTTTCCATGTAGGAATGTAAACAAAACAGTTCAACTTTAGTAAGTCCCTTGCAATTTCTGTTTCTTGATTACCTTTTCATGCTTCTCTTGATTCTTGTGTTTGAAAGTCAAATTTTCTATTCAGTTCTGGTCTTTTCACTGAAAAAGCTTGACAGTCCTCTATTTAATTGAAAATCCATATTTTGCCTTGGAGCAGTTTTGCTGGGTAGGTGATTCTAGGTTTTAATCCTAGCTCCATTGATCTCTGGAATATCGCATTCCAAGCCCTTTGATCTCTTAATGTAGAAGCTGCCAGATCTTGTATTATCCTGATTATGTTTCCACAATACTCAAATTGTTTATTTCTGGCTGCTTGCAATATTTTCTCCTTGATCTGGGAGCTCTGGAATTTGGCGACAATATTCCTAGGAGTTTATTTTTGGGATCTATTTGAGGAGGCAATCGATGGATTCTTTCAATTTCTATTTTGCCCTGTAGCTCTAGAATATCAGGGCAGTTCTCCTTGATAATTTCTTGAAAGATGGTATCTAGGCTCTTTTTTTGATCATGGCTTTCAGGTAATCCAATAATTTTTAAATGATCTCTCCTGGATCTATTTTCCAGGTCAGTGGTTTTTCCAAGGAGATATTTTACATTGTCTTCCATTTTTTCATTCCTTTGGTTCTGTTTTATAATATCCTGATTTCTCATAAAGTCACTAGCTTCCACTTGCTCCAATCTAATTTTTAAAGTAGTATTTTCTTCAGTGGTCTTTTGGACCTCCTTTTCCATTTGGCTAATTCTGCCTTTCAAGGCATTCTTTTCCTCATTGGCTTTTTGGAGCTCTTTTGCCATTTGAGTTAATCTATTTTTTAAGGTGTTGTTTTCTTCAGTGTATTTTTCAGTATTTTTTGGGTCTCCTTTAGCAAGTCATTGACTTGTTTTTCATGGTTTTCTCGCATCCTTCTCATTTCTCTTCCCAATTTTTCCTCTACTTCT
This sequence comes from Trichosurus vulpecula, assembly GCF_011100635.1. Lineage (NCBI taxonomy): Eukaryota > Metazoa > Chordata > Mammalia > Diprotodontia > Phalangeridae > Trichosurus > Trichosurus vulpecula. The sequence continues at coordinate 93,392,553 of NC_050577.1, read as the reverse complement.
CTAACTTGCTTTTCCAAATCCTTTTTGAGCTCTTCCATGGCCTGGGACCAGTTCATGTTTTTCTTGGAGGCTTTGGTTGTAGGCTCTATGACTTTGTTGTCTTCTTTAGGCTGTATGTTTTGGTCTTCTTTGTCACCAAAAAAAGAATCCAAAGTCTGAGACTGAATCTGGGTGTGCTTTCGCTGCCTGGCCATATTCCCAACCAACTAACTTGACCCTTGAGTTTTTCAGTGGGGTATAACTGCTTGTAGACTAAAGAGTTCTATGTTCCACGTTTGGGGGGGAGGTGCCAGCTCTGTCACACCAGCACTACTCCTTCCCCAAGAACCCCCCGCCCGGGCTGGGCTTAGATCTTCAGCAGACTGTGCACTCCTGCTCTGATCCGCCACTTAATTCCTCCCACCAGGTGGGCCTGGGGCCAGAAGCAGCAGCAACTGTAGCTGCCCCACGTCCGCTGCCCCTGGGGCTGGAAGCCGAACTGCGAACTCCTTCCACTCCTGCAGCTTTTCCCACTAACCTTCTCCGCAGTCTTTGGTGTTTGTGGGTTGAGGAGTCTGGTAACTGCCGCAGCTCACATATTCAGGGCGCTAGGGCCCCCTCCGCCCGACTCCAAGTTTGGTTGTTCCACGCTGCTCAGGCTGGGCTCTGCTCCACTCCGTTCCCAGCTCCCAGCTCCTAGCTCCCAGCTCCATGTGGAATAGACCTCACCCAGAGACCATCCAGGCTGTCCTGGGCTGGAGCCCTGCTTCCCTCTGCTGTTCTGTGGGTTCTGCCGTTCTAGAATTGGTTCAGAGCCATTTTTTATAGGTTTTTGGAGGGACTCGGTACGGAGCTCACACTAGTCCCTGCTTACCAGCCGCCATCTTGCCCTGAGGGTTTTTACTGTGCAGTTTTGTATATCAAAGTGTTTTGGGGGGAACAAATAGCAGAACTGATTGTACAGAGATAAGGGATACTATAAGATACTACTAAGATAAGATACTATCCCTGCCCTCCAGGTGCTTATCATGAAGTAAGAGAAATAAAATGCATGCCCAAACACATGTGTGCATACATATATGTATGTATATACATGTGTATAAGTGTGTGCATACACGCATGTATATATAAATGTATATGACCTCTAGTTACTTGAGCTTTGAAGCTCATCTCTGCTGTCAGCTCTCACACAAGGCCTTTGCTACCTCCTTCCCTTCCAAAATACCTTGCCTTTATATTGTGTATGTTTTATATATCCTTATATGCACATACTTTCTTTCCTGGCAGAATACAAGTTCCCTGAGGGCAGGGACTGTTAGATTTCTTTTTGTCTTTGTATCCCTAGTTCCTGATAAATAGTAGTTGCTCGATGATCACCCTAATAGTAGGGAGGTTAAAGGGTCTGCAAGGAATTCTTTCAAAAGGAAGATAATGTCTGATGTTTAATAAATGCTTATTAAAAAAAAAAACAAAAATGCTTATCGATTGTCTGGTTATTGAATATGGTGTGGGAAGAGTTGAGGACATATATACATAGTATACAGCAACAAAAGTTCAGTGTCATATAGGTGCCTCAAGCAACATGTTATCAGAGTTCAGCCAAAGGAGAAATCATTTCTGTTGGGGCTGACCAGGGGAGGCTTCATGTAAACAGTGACCTGTGAGCTGTGCCTGGAAGAAAAGGTAGGATTTCTGTAGGTTGAGACCCAGGTGTGGAGCTCAGGTAAGCACTCTGGCAGCAAAGGTCTCTCCCTTCACCCTCGTGGTCCCAGAGATGTAGAAAGAACAACAAACATAGGGATCCAATCTCATCTGAGACCCTTGATGAATGGATGAACAGAGCTGCCTTTGCTGAGTAGGGGGACAGGAAGAATACAAGATGACTTGGCACTGAGAGCCGTCCAAGCTCTGCCACCTGGTAGAATTGTCACATGTGCTTCTGTTCCCCTTTGTCCCCTCCCTACCCTGAGGTAGCAGCTGCCTGCCCCTGCAGTGACTTCCTCAGGATGGAAGAGGGTGTGGGGGGAGAGGAAGGGAGGAAGCGCAGCACCGGAGGAGGCTAAAGGGATGGCTGAGGGAAATTCTGCCAAGGAGAGGCCGGACTGGGACCCATTCCTGCCAGCCCCAAGCAGTAGAGTTGGGCTTCCAACTAGCTGGGCCCTCAGGGGAGTCTCTTTATGTCTCTGTGTCTGAATTTCCTCATCTATAATACAAGGTGTGTGTGTAGGAGAGGAAAGATGGGGCAGGGGAGGAGGTCAGCACTAGACGGTCCCAAAGGTTTTCTTCCAGTTTTAACATTCCATGGAAATATATGGCCTCCACAGGACAGCTTCAATCAACTTCAACCCTGAAATCTCCTTTAGGACAGGAGCTGCTATAAATATATGCTTTTGATTATAAGTACACACATATACATGCATGTGTGTGTAGCTATTTCTATAGACAGATACACACATTGTGTATGTGGAAATGTTTACATATATATAAGTAGTGTGTCTGTATATGCATGGATTTGAAGTCCTTTTTTAAATATTATCTTATAATAGCCCTAAGAAAGGCTGTTGAGTTTGGGTGGTATTGGTGGGAATGCCACCACTATATTGATTTTAGATTTAGTTTTAGGCATCATTAAATAGGGCACCATCCTGAGTCCAAATCTGGCCTCAGACACTTACTAGCTGTGTGACCCTGGGCAAGTCACTTAACTCTGTTTGCCTCCTCTTCCTCATCTGCAAAATGAGCTGGAAAAGGAAATATCAAATCACTCCAGTATCTTTGCCAAGAAAACCCCAGATGGGGTCACTGCCAGTTATATGTTGGAGGCAGGGCTTTGAACCTAGGTCTTCTTAACTTTGAGGCTGGCTCTCTATCCATTGTAACACATTGCCTCTCACGTATATGAAAGAACTTTCAAAAATATAAAGAATTATGCAACTTACCCAAAATCCACCTCCCCTAAATCTAAACCTCCTTTAAACTTTCCCTATTTCTGTGAAACAAAGTACCATCCTTTCAATTTCCAATAATCTCAGTGATCCACAACTATTCACCCTCCTTCACTTCATCCCCCTCAATATCTAGTCAGTTGTCAAGTTTTATTTATTTTGCTGCCACCATTCATCTCACATTCTCTCTCTCTCTCTCTCTCTCTCTCTCTCTCACACACACACACACACACACACACACACACAGAGCTGCCATCTTGATGTCTCACCTATCATCAGAGATTCTCAGAGTATGGTTTGGGGATCCCTAGGGAGTATACTAATACTTAGACATTTTAATTTCTAAACATTGATAGATATGCCCCACATAAACAGAAGCTTTTGGAAAAGTACTCAATAATTTAAGAGTGTAAAGGGGCCCTGAGACCAAAAAGTTTGAGAACCATCTATTTACATTTTCATTACAGAAACTTCCCATTTGGTCTCCTTGCTTCCAGGCTTTCCTTTTTAAAAATTCATCTTCCACACAGCTACCAAAATAATTTTTCTGAAGCACAAGTCTTTTCCCTTCACCAAGAATCTTTATTGGCTCCCTATCACCTTTGGGATAAAATACAAGCTCCTCAGTTTGGCATTTAAAGGCCCACCCTCACCTCCAGCCCCCCAATCTGGCTTCAGCCTCTCTTTCCAGACTGATTTCAGAGTACTCCTCCTCTGACACTCTGCATGCCAATCAAACGACTTGCTGGCTGTTTCTTGAACTAGGCATCCATCTCTTCCCTTATGCCTAGAGTGCACTCCTTCACCTCTACCTTTTAGAATCCTTAGCTTCTCAATTTGGAACTATGCCCAGAGGGCTGTAACATTGTGCATACCCTTTGATCCAGCAACACCACTACTAGTCTGTACCCCAAAGAGATCATAAAAAGGGAAAAGGACCTACAGCAAAAATATTTATAGTAGCTCTTTTTGTGGTGGCAAAGAACTGGAAATTGAGGGGATGCCCATTAACTGGGGAATGGCTGAACAAGTTGTGTTATATGAAAGTAATGGAATACTATTGTCCTATAAGAAACGATGAGCAGGTGGATTTCAGAAAAACCTGGAAAGACTTACAAGAACGGATGCAAAATGAAATGAATAGAACCAAGAGAACATAACATTGTACACAGTAACAGCAACATTGTGTGATGACCAGCTTTGATAGACTCAGCTCTTTTCAGCAATGCAGTGATCAAAGACAACTCCAAAAGGCTCATGATGGAAAATGTTATCTACCTACAGAGAAAAAAACTATGGAGTCTGAATGCAGATCAAAGCATACTATTTTCTTTCTTTTTTTTTTTTTTTGTTTTCTCTTTCTCGTGATTTTTCTCTTTTGTTCTGATTCTTCTTTCACAACAGGACTAATGTGGAAATATATTTGATACGATTGTACATGTATAGCCAATATCAGACTGCATGCTGTCTGGGGGGAGGGAAAAATTTGGAATTCAAAATCTTATGAAGGTGAATGTTGAAAACTAAAAATAAATTAAAAATATAAAAAAATTAAAAAAAAAAGAATCCTTAGCTTCCTTCAGGGCTCAGTTTAGTCAGTCAATCAACAAGTGTTTATTAAGTGCTTACTGTGTATCAAGTATTATGCCAAGAACTGGGGATACAAAGGAAGGCAAAAATATGATCCCTGCTCTCAAGGAGCTCACATTCTAAATGTTCTAAATATCTATATGCGTACCAGAGAAATACAGAGTAAATGGAAGTTTATTTTCAGAGGGAAGGCACTAGCAGTGGGAAGGGCTTCCTGGAGGAGGTGGGATGTGAGGTGACTTTTGGAGGAAGGCCAGGGAAGCCAGCAGGCAAAAGTAAGGCGAGAGGGTGTTCCAGGTAGAGGGGACAGCCTGTAAAAGGTGTGGAGGGAAGAGATTGAATAATACGCAATTCACTACCTCCTTGAAAACCTTTCCTGATCCTCCTAGTTATTAGCGTTCTCTCCCTCCTCAAATCATTGTACTTATTTATCTGTTTACATGTTAGATCCCCCAGCAGAATATAAGCGACTTAAGAGTAGGAACTATTTCTCATTTTTGTCTAACCCTAGATCCTAGCAAAGTACCTTGTACCCAGTGGGCACCACTGAATGACCAATACAAAGTATCAGATGAATTTGCTAAAGATGTCCTAGGAATCAACCTCCTAGCATAGGGCTCAGTGGCACCCCAGATTTTATTCCTAGGGAGCAGTCATGGACAACCCTGTCTACCACCTAATCGGAGCCCTGATGGGCACAAGAAAGGGAAGTGTTCCAGACAGACATTTAAAGTCCTTTTCCGGGAGTGGAGCCAAGATGGCAGCTGGAAAGCAGGGACTTGTGTGAGCTCCTCCCCAGGTCCCTCCAAACACCTATAAAAATGACTCTGAACAAATTCTAGAGCTGCAGAACCCACGAAATAGCAGAGGGAAGCAGGGCTCCAGCCTAGGACAGCCTGGATGGTCGCGGGGTAAGATCTATCCCACGGAACTGGGGACAGAGCAGAGCCCAACGTAAGCCGGGCCTGACCAACCACACCAGGAGCCGGGCGGAACAGGCTCTAGAGCCCTGAATCAGTGAGCTGTGGCAGTTACCAGACTTCTCAATCCACAAACACCAAAGACAACAGAGAAGCTTAGTGGGAAAAGCTGTGGGGGACAGAGTGAAAGGAGTTCATGGGTTTGACCACTGCCCCAGGGGCAGCGGAGGTGATGCAGCTCTGAGGCTGCTTACAGAGGTACGGCTACAGTTGTTTCTGGCCCCAGGCCCACCTGGTGGGAGGAATTAAGTGGCGGATCTCAGCTGGAGTGCAGAGCCAGCTTAGATCTGAGTCCGGTGCGGGTTGGCAGTTCTTGGGGGAGGAGTAGCGCTGGTGTGGCAGAGCTTGCTGTGTAGAAATAGCTCTGAAAACAACAGTGCAGCCCCTCAAGCTTGGAACAAAGTACTCTCTACTCAACAAGCAGTCATACCCCAACGAAAAACTCAAGGGTCAAATAAGTTGCCTGGGAACATGGCCAGGCAGAGACTTTGGAATCTTTCTTTGGTGACAAAGAAGACCAAAACATACAGCCAGAAGAAGTCAACAAAGTCAAAGAGCCTACATCAAAAGGCTCCAAGAAAAACATGAATTGGTCTCAGGCCATGGAAAAGCTCAAAAAGGATTTGGAAAAGCAAGTTAGAGAAGTAGAGGAAAAATTGGGAAGAGAAATAAAGGGATGCGAGAAAACCATGAAAAACAAGTCAATGACTGGCTAAAGGAGACCCAAAAAAATACTGAAGAAAATAACACCTTCACAAATAGACTAACTCAAATAGCAGAAGAGCTCCAGAAAGCCAATGAGGAGAAGAATGCCTTGAAAGGCAGAATTAGACAAATGGAAAAGGAGGTCCAAAAGACCACTGAAGAAAATACTACCTTAAAAATTAGACTGGAGCAAGTGGAAGCTAGTGACTTTATGAGAAACCAAGATATTCTAAAACAGAACCAAAGGAATGAAAAATGGAAGACAATGTGAAATATCTCATTGGAAAAACCACTGACCTGGAAAATAGATCCAGGAGAGGTAATTTTAAAATTACTGGACTACCTGAAAGCCATGATCAAAAAAAGAGCCTAGATATCATCTTTCAAGAAATTATCAAGGAGAACTGCCCTGATATTCTAGAGCCAGAGAGTAAAATAGAAATTGAAAGAATCCACCGATCACCTCCTGAAAAAGTTCCCAAAAAATAAACTCCTAGGAATGTTGTTGCCAAATTCCAGAGCTTCCAGATCAAGGAGAAAATACTACAAGCAGACAGAAAGAAACAATTTGAATATTGTGGAAACACAATCAGGATAACACAAGATCTAGCAGCTTCTACATTAAGGAATCAAAGGGCTTGGAATATGATATTCCGGAGGTCAATGTAGCTAGGATTAAAACCAAGAATCACCTACCCAGCAAAACTGAGTATCATGCTCCAAGGCAAAATACAGACTTTCAATAAAATAGAGGACTTTCAAGCTTTCCCAGTGAAAAGACCAGAGCTGAATAGAAAATTTGACTTTCAAACAAAAGAATCAAGAGAAGCATGAAAAGGTAAACAAGAAAGAGAAATCATAAGGGACTTACTAAAGTTGGACTGTTTTGTTTACATTCCTACATGGAAAGATGATGTGTATAATTCATGAGACCTCAGTGTTAGAGTAGCTGAAGGGAATATACATATATAGAGAGACAGAGGGCACAGGGTAAGTGAATATGAAGGGATGATATCTAAAAAAATAAAATCAAATTGAGGGATGAGAGAGGAATATATTGAGAGAGGGAGAAAGGGAGAGACAGAATGGGGTAAATTATCTTGCATAAAAATTGCAAGAAAAAGCAGTTCCATAGGAAGGGAGAGGGGACAGGTGAGGGGGAATGAGTGAATCTTGCTCTCATTGGATTTGACCTGAGGAGGGAATAACATGCACACTAAATTGGGTATCTTATCCCACAGGAAAGAAGGAGGAAGGAGATAAAAAAGGGAGGACGATAGAAGGGAGGGCAGATAGGGGGAGGAAGTAATCAAAAACAAACACTTTCGAAAAGGGACAGGGTCAAGGGAGAAAATTCAATAAAGGGGGATAGGATAGGAAGGAGCAAAATATAGTTAGTCTTTCACAACATGAGTATTGTGGAAGGGTTTTACATAAGGATATGCATGTGGCCCATGTTGAATTGTTTGCCTTCTTAGGGAGGGCGGGTGGGGAGGGAAGAGAGGAGAGAATTTGGAACACGAAGTTTTAAAAACAGATGTTCAAAAAAAAAGTTTTTGCATACAACTAGGAAATAAGCTATACAGGCAATGGGGCATAGAAATTTATCTTGCCCTACAAGAAAGTAAGGGAAAAGGGGATGGCGGGGGGAGTGGGGTGACAGAAGGGAGGGCTGACTGGGGAATGGGGCAACCAGAATATATGCCATCTTGGAGCGGGGGGAGGGTAGAAATGGGGAGAAAATTTGTAATTCAAAGTCTTGTGAAAATCAATGCTGAAAACTAAAAATATTAAGTAAATTTAAAAATAAACAAACATAAATAAATAAAGTCTTTTTCCTTCTGGTAGTCTAGTTTCTCTTGTTATCTGAGCAGCTCTGGATTACTGAAGAGGACAGTAGTGACACTTGTACGATATCAGGTCCTCCAGGAAGCCTGGCTACACTGTGCCTACACCCACTGGTGCCACCATCACGAGCCCTCTGATATGCCATGGAATTTACCAAATGGGTGGGAAGGGAGAAGCAGGGTGTGGGCAGTGGGAGACCCACTGTCTCCAGGAAGCCTCCAGCATGGAACATTGCTGAAATCACACTAGTAAGTCACTTGTTCATCCAAGTACTATTTCTGTCTTGCTCCAACCAGTGTATGCCCCACGCAGTCCCTTTGCGATTCTGTAAAGTGTGTGAAACTTGTTTTAAGTGCTAGCCTTCTAATATTTATTTGCAATTTAACCACCTTATTGCCCCTCCTTGATCTTGACATCTCATGTTCTTATGTTACTCTGAGTCTCTCCTACAGGTGAAAAAGCCAAAAAACATTAAAATATCCTTTCTGAAGAGTTTCCATCTCCCAGATGTGTTTGCCTTTTTCTTTTTGGAAGTAATTGGGGTTGACTTCTCCAGGGTCACACAGCTAGAAAGTATCTGAGGCTGGATGTGAACTCGGATCCTCTGGACTGCAGTGCTCTATCCAGGACTGTACCGCCTAGCTGCCCTGAGGTTTACATTTTTAAAAAGAATGCTTGTAAAGGCAATACTTACCCTCAAGAAAAAAAAATTTCCAATGGCCAAATGTCTCCTGTCTTCCCATTGCCCCCAAGGCTATAAGACTTGCCTTATAATTACCTCATTATAGGTCTTCCTACCTCCAGTGTATCCCTGCTCCAGTTGTCTACACTGGTGTCACAAAAATCTTCCCAATACAAAATGCTGATCTTTTCACTGCCTCTGGGAAGAAAACTTTCAGTGGCTCCCTACTGTCCAATACAAATAAGGTCCAAAGTTCTGAAATTCAAGGCTGTGCATAACCCGGTCCTGGCTTAACTTTCTTACATAATATTCTGGCTAAACGGAAGTATTAGCTATGCTCTCAGCATCACTTTGAATTCCCAGCTCCATACATTTACTCATGCTATTTCCTACCAGTAGGATGCCCTTCTCTTTAGCTTGTTGAAATCCTACCTAAATTTCAAGATCCACTGCAAATGTTACCTATTCTATGAAGCTGTCCCTGATTTCCTTGGTTGGAAGTAAGCTTTCCTCTAAATTTTCATCATATGTACCTTTCTCATATGCTTCCTAGACTCTGTTTTGTATCACAGTTATTCGATCATTTCCTGTCTCTCCAACTAGGCTGTAAGCTCCTTATCTTTCTCGTCTTTATACCCTACAAAATCAGAATTGGAGGTACCCCAGAGGCCATTTAGTCCAACCTGTAACTGACCAAGAATCCTCTCTACAATATTAATAACCAGACCATATCTAGGAGGTAGAAAAAATTTTGGAAGGATCTCTTCTTTTGCTATTTTTGCAAGCAGTACATATCAATATTGGAATTGATTGTTCTTTGAATGTTTGATAGAATTCACTTGTGAATTCATCTGGTCCTGGAGTATCTGGGGCAGGATTTGATCACGGGTCTTCTTGATTCCAGGACCAGCACTCCATTCACTGTGCCACTTAGCTGCCTTCAGATGAGGTCACTATATTATTAATTAATGGGGATAATCTATAAATGTAACATAAAAACAAAACCACCAATAATAAAAATCAATGACAAGGGATTATCCAGCCTTGACTTGAAAACCTCTATTGAGGAAGGCCCAGTTATCTCTGAGGCAACCCAGTTTACTTGTTGGTTTTCTTTTGTATTCCCTAGCACAGTGTTTTGCACATAGTAGTCACTTAATGAATAGCTGCTGAATCGAACTGAATTTTGGATTGCTTTAATTGTTAGGAGTGAGTCACAACAGGCCTTAACCTAAAGAACAGGTGGTTCTATCAGTTACTTTTGGTCCTATTATTAGTGGTCTGAAAACCCTTCAAAATAATCTTCTTGAGGGTGGTGTTGGGGTGAGCCCTGAAGGGTCCTATTTATGCTTAAGTGGCTTTGAGCTTTTCAGTCATCACCCAACCTCATTTGTGGGCATAAGATATGTAATCTCTATTCACACATGAATACACATGTTTCTCATGCCCACACCTCGATGATTCTCTTTCCAAGGGTTTTCAGAGCCTGTACTGGGTGACTGGATTGGGTCACCTATGTAAAATGCTTTATACCCAATCCAAACCAAAATTATCCAAAAGTCTTCCAAGTCTTTGTTTTAAGCATTTTTAAAAATCCACTTTTCTTTTCCCACTCTTTAACATTCAGAGTGCATCTAAGGCAGGCTCCAGCCTAAGTCTCAGTACTCATGAATAAAACTGTCCAAGGACTGGCGCCTTCTAATTGTCTGCTGGCCACCCTGCAGACTAACAAACGACTATGCAATCCTCCCCAGTCTATGACATCCCTAGGAGACCACTGTCCCTCAACACCCTGGCTCCCTGACACCGTCTTATTTTACTGACGGCCGGAGAATTCCTGAATGCCAGCGAAAGTAGTCAAGCAGCTGCTATCTTGAAGGGGGCAAGAGGTGGAGAGGAGAAGGCGGCAGAAAGTTCTTCTGGTCCAGGGCCAAGACTTCGGCACCAATCAGAGTCTGTCAGAAGTCTGACCTCCTGCTGGTTAGCACAGCCCTAAGCCTTCTCATCCTCCCCTTGTTTCAGCTTAGGAACTACAAACAGACCCTTGTACTGGGAAAGATTCCTCTACCACCTACCCTCCAGCCCTCCCTCCTGCTCCCCAGCCCCTCCTCATCCCCCCAGCTACTGAGAAGACAGTGATTTAGTGTGGGAAGCACAAAGGCAGCCAAAGTGCCTTGTGGCGTTGTTGGGGTTTGGTTTTTTTTAAAAACAATCCCCCAGACTGAAAGGGAAGGCATATCACATCGTATATGTCTACAATTTGGGGGGCCTAAAATTAATCTCAAAAACAGCTTTGAAGGGGGAGTGAAATTACAACAGGGTAAGTGGGCTGATCATCTCATGTGTCCATGGGTTCTGCAAGGTGCTATGTAAAAGCCCCTGGCTTTGGGGTTCAAGACTTGCATTCAAATGCTGCCTTTGCTACCTGGGTGAGCCTAAGTAATAGGTTCCTTACCTGTTAGGCCATTAGACTACATGTGCTCTAGGCTCTGTTTCCAGTTTCAAATCCCAAAATCTTCTGTCATTTTTTAGTGGCAGTTGCCAGAGCTACTGACATCTTCTCATCACTGTCCTCTCTATGGTTTCCGGCCCAGCACCACTGCCCAGCCAGCAGCATAGGAGTCCCTATGGACGGCTCTGTCAAATGGAATGATGCCCCTCTGCTGGCTTAGAAATGGACAGCTGCTTCTGCTGAAAACATTAAGGAAGGTCTCTAAACACCTGCTGATTGATAACCTGCCCCTGGAAACATACCTGTTCTCATGGAGCCCAAATGTCTTTCTTCCTAGTCTGGGGCCAGGATGGTCTAAACTTGCACAAGAAATCCCCTCTGACTATTTACATGCAAGTGACAGGCTTTTTGTGATTTCCTCGCTTTCCCCTGCTGCATCAAGTTCTTTATTGAGCCCTGAAGAACCTAAAGAAATGACTCAGGGTGGACGTATATTTATGGGAAAGGAAGAGGAAGCTCATCTGGCCATTTTGTGTCCTTTCTTCTATGAGCAGCTTGATGCAGATGCCCAACCTCAGCAACACAGCTCTTAGCACAGGGTCCGGCACACAGCACGTCCTTAGTAAATGCTGGCTGACAATCTGAAACATGTGAAGCTTGTCTTCTGGTGACTTCAATTCTTAATCCTGTTATTCTTCAGTGGTGTTTCCTTGTTTCCTCCCTGCTTCCTTCCTTCCCTCCCCTTTCAGGCATCTTATGTTCAAAAAAGGATTTAGAACTCACATCAAACTGTACATAACCCACAACAGCATTATGCTGTATACTATAACTTTAACATAAATATAATATATAATTAAAATCCATTTAAATCCATTGATACATAACATAAATATTATATGAAATATATTATTTATATTATATAAAGTGTAACATAAATAACTTTTGAAGTATACTTTGTCCACTTTAAAATAGGTCTATTATAAAAAATAAAAGCGACTCAGACATTAAAGCATTACCTATTCCAGGGGAGGATCTTAATTTTTAAGGGGAATCCAAGACTAGTTAAAGGAATGAAACTCTAAAGATAGAATTTCATGCCCTGCTGAACAGGTAGAGGGAAATATTAAAAGGGCATCAGGATTCTTTCTAGGTGATCCTATAATCATACCACACAGGTAATTCTGTCTACCAGAATTAATGTGGCAACTGTATTCCCACATCTTCGTCAGTACCCCTCCCTAACCTCCCAAACTCTGATAACTGAGGTATTCACTGTTAAGGCTTAACACCTGCCTCCTGGGTTGTGAGAATAGGGACCAGACCTGTGATTTCATTGGTGTAAGGGGGGAAACTCTATCACCTCAGGCCAGCACCTTCTGTGCAATTTAGAGTCTCAGACAGTTGCCTGGGCTTGTACCACTGGACAGGAAATTACTTGCCTGGGGTCAAATAGCCAGGACTTTGAGTTTATCTCTCTAGGCAATATTCTACAAGGCCTCCATAGATTTCTTCTCTGTGTAATAATAATGGCTACGTGCCAGGCACTGTACTAAACACTTTTACAAGTATTCTCATTTCATCCTTATAATAATACTGGGAGTATATCCTCATTTTCCAGAGGAAGAAACTGAGGCAAAGAGGTTAAGTGACTTGCCCAGGGTCACATACCTAGTGTCTGAGGCTGGATTTGAACTCAGGTCTTTCTAGCTTTGGGCCTCATGCTCTATCTAACTGCACCACCCAGCTGCCTTACATTTAATAAATATGTATTGGATCACATTCCTCTTAGAGGCCTAGTTAAACTATTAATTTCTACTGTAAGTTCTGATAATTTATATTTTTGAAGATAATGAATACAGTTTAAGTTATCTCAATTCTTACATATATTTTAGTAGTGGTACTTATTTTTGGCTTCTTTTGTTTGCTATGATCTCTCCTTTTTGATTTGTAATTTTGTTAATATAAGCTTTCTGTATCTTTTTATCATTGATAATAATAATTCATATGCTTCAAGTGATCTCATTTGTAAAAATGTACTTTAGTAGTAATACTCACTTTTAATAGTCTTAGCTTTGTTTTGATTTCTTCTTTTTCATTTATAATTTTGCTAAATATATGCCTTCTCTATTCTTTTTTCATTGCTAATACTTCAGTTTTACTGTTTGAAAAACTAGCAGTTTTATTTATCAGTTGTTATTTCTTATTCTATTATTTATTTCTGCTCTTTATAGTATTTTATGATTTGTCTCTCAATTTTTTTTCCTTTCAGGCTGCTCCTTTGTTCCTTTTCTTGTGTCTAAATTTAGATACAATCTTTATTCATTTATCTTTTATCTCCTCTTTTCTTATTAATGTTGATACTCAGGGACATAAGTTCGCCTCTAAGAATGGCTCTGGCTACATTCCATAGATTTTGATATATGGTGTTATTGTTGTCACTGTCTTTTAAATGCTCTGTGATTAATTTTTTTCTTCTCTAGCCTAATTGTTAGGTTTCAAAAATTTTTTCATGTAGTATTATAAGTTTTGTTCATGTCATAATAATTTGATTCTTATTTTATTACACAGTAGTTGGAAAACAAAGCATGCATAATTTCTGCCATGTTGAATTTACATAGAGCTTCTCTGTGACCTAATAAACAAACAAGTTTGTGACTGATCTATGTATATCCGAAGAGAATCAGTATTGCCAGTTTCCTCCATCTAGTTCTCTCCATAGGTCTACTAATTCCAATTTATTGTATAAGCATTTCAACCTCATGAATAATCATACAGACGCAAATTAAAACAACTTTAATGTGCCACCTCATACTCATCAAACTGGCAAAGTTAATTGAAAGCAATGAAACTCAGCGCTGGCAGGCTTTTGGACAAACAGGCACATTTACTCTTTTCTGGTGGAACTGCAAACATGGATCTCTTGGGAGACCAAACTCATAGAATGAAGTAAAAGCTACAAAATTAATGATAGTCTTTAACCCAATCATTTTATTGTTGGGAATATGTCTCCAAAGTGTTATCAAAAACCATAAAAGAGCTAGCGATTCAAAGATTTTCACAGCAGTTCTATTTGTAATTGCAAAAACTGGAAGAAATCAACCTAAACACATACCCCAAAACAGGGGAAAATGAACTAAATAAATTGTGGTACATTAATCTAGTCAAATACTATGATATAATTAATCAACAAACATTTAGTAAGCGCTATGCCATGAGATACTGTTCTAGGTGCTAGAGATATAAAGACAAAATAAACAGTCCCTGCATTCAAGGAGTTTATATTCCTTGTTGGAGGAAACAACATATACATAAATCAGTTTATAGAGAATATATAAAAAGATAAAAGGAAATTTTGGAGCAGGAGGGGATCAGAAAATTCTTAATAAAGAAAGTGGTGATTGAACTGAGTCTTAAAAGAAACAAAGAGAACCGAAGAGTCAGAGGTGAATAGAGAGTAGATTCCAGGGGCAGTTAGGTGGCACAGTGAGTACAGCCACCAGCCCTATAGTCAGGAGAACCTGAGTTCAAATCTGACCTCAGACACGAGACACTTACTAGCTGTGTGACCTTGGGCAAGTCATTTAACCCCAATTGCCTTGCCTTCTTCCCTTAAAAAAGAAAAGAGTGCATTCCAGGCATAGGTGATAGCCAGTGGGTATGTGAGGAATGATAAGAAGGCCAGTAGATTTCAGAAAAAGGGTCTCTCTCTCTCTCTCTGTATTTACACACACACACACACACACACACACACACACACACACACACACACACAAATTGGGGCTGAAAAAGTAGGTTGAGATCAAGTTGTAATGGACTTTAAATGCCAAAACAGATGAGTTTATATTTTATCCAAGAGGGAATTTATTGAGTAGAGAAGGGAGAAGCTGGCTTTATGAAAACCACTTGGGTATTTGTGTGGAAAACGGATTAGCGAAGGCAACAAACATTTATTAAGCACCTACCATGTGCCAGGCACTGTACTAAGTGCTTTACAGATATCATCTGATTTGATCTTCATATCCTCACCCTTGGGAGGCAGATGCTATTATCATCCTCATTTTATGGTTAAGGAACCCAAGGCAGACTGTGTTTAAATGGTGTGGGGTTACACAGCCCGTAAGCCTCTGAGGCTGGATTTGAACCTCGGTGTTCCTGACTCCAGATCCAGCCACTGTGTCATCTGTTGCCCTGATTAAATTGGAAAGAAACAGGAAAGAGGTGATGAGGGACTAGACTAGGGGGGGTGGCCGTGTGAATAGAGAGAAGGGGTCAGGTGTTCGAGATGCAATGGAGGGAGAAATAACAAAATTTGGCAAGTGACAATATATATGGAATAAAAAGGGAGTCAAAGATGATGTTGAGGCTGAAAATCTAATAGACTGGAAGGACAGTGATCCCTTTGACTTTTGAGAGATAGGTAAGTTTAGAAGAGGGGTGGGTTTGAGAAGGGAAAAGATAATGAGTTCTCTTTGAGATAACGCTGAATTTGAGATATCTATTGAAATATCCAATAGACAGTTGGTGACTTAAGAGTAAGCCTCCAGAAAGAGAAGAGGGCTGCATACAGGAAACTGGAAGTTATTTGTATGGAGATGATAATAAAACCTGTGGACACTGATGAGGTCAGCTTGGTAAGCATGAGAGATAACCACAGAAAGACTTTTGTGAGATGATGCAAGGCAAAAAAAAATCCAAGCCAGAAGAAGAGAGTAAACATTATATGGGGAAAATCAAATGGGAACAATGATGCAGACCTGGAGTAATTGAAAAGTAATATTCTAGGTACTGAAATTAATTTACTTAAACAGGTGCAAAGCAAGTTTCATTGTGTTTATAGTTAATATTATTTTATAACAAATCATTTAACTTTTTTTTTAAAGTGAGTTGGGACTCATATTTTTTTGCTTGGCAACTCAGAAGTGAAACCACATTCGGTCTAGTACTGCTTGCCTGAACTGTATCAATTTCGCTTTCTTCAGGGTGTCATCTTCCCAATGGAAGTGGCAAACACTAATTGATACCTGGAGTGGGGGTTAAAGGTTTTGTCTCCAGTAAAGGGATTCCAGGCATCACCCAGAAGGGGGCGTGTGTGTGTGTGTGTGTGTGTGTGTGTGTGTGTGTGTCTGGGGGGTAGTTGTGGAGATTTCCAGCATCCTTGAAATGCCACTATATTACCGACCATTTACTCTGCCTATCTGTAAAATGGGCCCTGTTCAGAATGACGTCTGAATGTGACGTTTGTATACTTTGAACGTCCGTCCGTGTGTGTGTGTGTGTGTGTGTGTGTGTGTGTGTGTGTCTGGGGGGTAGTTGTGGAGATTTCCAGCATCCTTGAAATGCCACTATATTACCAACCATTTACTTTGCCTATCTGTAAAATGGGCCCTGCTCAGAATGACGTCTGAATGTGACGTTTGTATACTTTGAACGTCCTTGACAGTCTTACATGGACTTGAACTAATGCAGAAGTGAGGAAATATGCTTAGCAAATATAGGTAAAAGGGATCTTAACTTGCTTTCATTCATTATTACATTGGAGAATTTTCTTGCTATGGCTACAGGCTGTCTTTTTCACCCCCTTGTGGTAAATTTTAAACACTCCCACTGTGTTCACTCAATGAGTTTTGCTTCCCAGAGAGCCCTTCCAAAATACCTCTTCCAATCTGTACCTCTGAACCTTGGCTCAATCTTGTCCTATATCTTTGTAGAAAAGGTCAAGGGACAACCAGGGTTATAATGTGAAGGCTGCAGCTACTGCAAAAGATTTCAAAAGAAGTATTTGGTCCTTAGCCAAAACAACCATGACAAAACCATACTGGCTCAGTGGATGGTTCCTGTTCCTCTTTCTTGGTTGCCATTTTTTCCCTGGACTCAGCGAGACCCTTCATGGGATATAGGTTGAGAAGTCTCACCAATTGAGGCAAGGCAGCGGCTGTTTTTGCTTTTCAATACCTGGCCTCTCCTGTTGTGATATCCTGGCCCTGGATTCCCCTACCCCCACCTCCACGCCCACTCCCCAGCTGCTCTGGAGTAATTGCCACGTAAAACTTCATTTAGTAAGTAACTTTAATGAATACTGTCGTATGTGTCATCCATCTGTCCGTATGGGATAAATCATGTTAACATAATCAAGGATAGCCTTGAGAGGGAAAATGCATCTAGAAAAAATAAAAATGAAGAGGCAACTCTTTTCATCTTGCCGTGGTGATATTGGAAAAAGTATAAAATAACAGAAGGACAAAGTAATGAGCTGATGGTAGGTATGGCCTCTGGTTTTGTTCTGTTTTTTTTTTTTTTTTTTTTTAAGAGCTGTCAGAGCTACCACCTTCTGCTGACTGCCTCCTTGAACAACTTAGTCACAGTAAGGTTGGGGACAGTTCTAAATAGAAACTTTAATGAAGAGAAATCCACTTCTCCATGTCGACTAATCTCATCTTTTGTAGTCAATTTTTAAGAGAAAGAGACAAAGGACAAGTGGTGGGATGCCTTGGGCTTCCTATACGTTGGTCCGGCCTTATATACATACCTACTACATTTCTGTTTCTAGTCCTGAATGGTGTGAATTTATGTTCAGAGTGGTGACATTAAGGCCCTATGAGATACACAATCCCCTGAGAGAAACAATGAATAGGAAGAATGCAGAAAAGGATAGACAGATTTACACGAAGTAACGTACAATGAAATAAGCAGAGACAAGAAAACAATATGCCCAGTGACTACACCAGGGGTGGGGAACCTTCGGCTTTGAGGCCACGTGTAGCTCTCTAGGTTCTCAAGTGCCGCCCTTTGGCTGAATCCATACTTCACAGAACAAATCCCCTTAGTGAAAGGATTTGTTCTGTAAACCTTGGACTCCGTCAAAAGGCTGTACCTGAGGACCTAGAAGGCCACATGAGGTCTTGAGGTACCCCTGGAGTACACCAACGTAAATGGAATGAGCAACCACCATAAAACAATAAGAAATGAATTTTGCAAAATTACAAAGAACAAACTTGGCCCCCAAGAAGAGGGACGAGAAGACCCATTCCTTTGCAGAGATATGTGTTTGGCGGGGTGGGTTCACGGATGTGGAGCATTGTATGTCAGATTTTTTTTTCAATTTGTTGATTGGTTTTGCTGAATTTTTTTTTCTTCCTCTCCATTTTTTTTCTTTCAAAAAATATCTGTTATAAGGGGTGGCTCGCAGGAGGGACGGGGGATGGCTACAGGGAGAAATTTAGGTGATATAAAAACAAAAGATATCAATAAAATTTATTTTTAAAAATACCCTCAATCTTCAAATAAAAAATTTAATAATTCCAAACTGTGCTCACACAGACCCTTATTATTAAGGCAAAAAAAAATGTAGACACTTTACACAGATTTTCAATATTGTTGTCGTTTGTTGTTCGTCCTTCATTCTCAAAGAGCACCAATAAGTTGAAACAAAAAAGGGCCGTAGTGGTTAAAGGTTTAGCCCCTGGCAAAACAGACCCCAGGATTTCAGGTAATTATACCCTGCCTTGTTTTCATTATTTTTTCATATGCCCCTTTCTTATTTCCCTAGTTAGCTCCTAAGCTTCTAGAGGGCAGTGACCATACTCTGTTTTCTATTTCTCTTTATCTCTTACAACATTCAGCGCAATGCCCTGCACACAATAGGCACTCAATACTTGCTGATTAAGGCTTTCTCCATCTTAGAAACCTTGGTTCTCTTGCCTAAGTCTAAGAACCTTCCT
Source organism: Trichosurus vulpecula (assembly GCF_011100635.1). NCBI lineage: Eukaryota > Metazoa > Chordata > Mammalia > Diprotodontia > Phalangeridae > Trichosurus > Trichosurus vulpecula. Next base: position 93,373,654 of record NC_050577.1, on the reverse strand, counting down.
CTACCCTTTGCGTATTGGATTGGCCCTTGGGGCAGAAGGATTCCTCAGGAGAGGTGGGGTGGCCTTTTCCAAGTGTGGACTCCACAGAACAAAGAGAATTCCCAACCTCTGTCTGAAAAGGTCTAGTAATGGGGAACTCATCAGCACCGAATCAGGCTATTCTGAGTTTGGACAATTCTGACCGTTAGGAAGTGTATCCTAACATGGAGCCAAAATCTGCCTCTGCAACCACCATATACTCATGTCTTCTGCCCTCTGGACCTCAGCAGAACAAGACTAGAACTTTCTCATGTGACAGTCTTTCAAACACCTGAAGACTGCTACAGACTTTAGGTGGCTTCACAAGCAACCACTTCTCTCCCTAAGACTTCTCTTTTTCAGGTTAAATATTACCAGTTCCTTAAAACCAATTTTTGTAAGGTGTGGTCTCCAATCCTCCCTTTGTGAAGCCTATGCACAAGCAGTAGGGAGTCTTCTAGATTTCATGGTTTGAGGAATATGGCCAAAGACCCCCATCTAAAAATATTGCCACGGGTCATAAAATTCTACCTGTAGAGTGTCATATCTTTGGGCTGAGGTATTTTGGGCTCTTGTTAAAATACTCTTGGGAAGAACATCATGTGATCATTATCAGCCACCTCCACCTTAGTATGAATTCAACCCAGCATGGTTCTGAGGGAATGGGCCTTGGGTAGAAAAGATTTAAAGAGGGCAATGAGGAAAAGTATAGGACTGGAGTATAGGCCACTACTTTTTTTAAAAAAAATGCTACAAGGGTGAGGGGAAGCAGTTGGCTACTTTGTCTAGGGATGGGGGAGGGATGCATAAGGGGAGGAGGAAAGCTGAAACCAAACTCCACTAACTCTGCAAATCTGTGCCCGGTTCTTATTCACCCATCCTCATTTTCCTCATCAATCATAATTCTAGAACTCTCTTTATCAATTTCCTCTCTTTATTCCAAGCTCCCTGACTTAGCAAACCAGCTTGTTCTCATCACCGCATCATCCTCGCTTTCAGCCTCCTCAGCTTTGCTTGGTGTTGAAAATATCTCATCTTTTTAAAACGGCACTGTCTGTGCTTTACTAACATCCATCGGCAGATGCCAGAGGCAGAGAAAGAAATAGAGAGAGAGATGATGTTCTTGGACAAGGGTCAAGGGACTGCTCCTGGCCATGGATTTGTTTTTCAGAATTAACGAGGCTATTTTTTAGTGGGCTATTTCAACGCTGGTTATTTTACCAGAGTGTATTTTATATACTATTAAAACACTCCAGTAAAATAACCCGGGTTGGAATAGCCCATATTTTTCATATATGATGAAAACAGTAGTTCCCAATCTCTGATTTTCCAGCTAGACCTTACCAATCCAGCTCTCGGGCTCTGCCGACGGATCTTTACGGCTTTTCAAATAATGCCCAAAACTTCTTATTCAGCATGTGGAACACTGAAGGTATCTGACACATATCTACTGTGTTGTGTCCTCAGAATCTACTGAATTCCCTTCCTCATACACCTTCCCCCTTCCTGACTTCTCTTGCTACTACAATAGTGATTACAATATTTACTTGTTTAACCTTCCCTGTTCTTTTAAAAATTATTTTACTACTAAAAAGTATTAGGACAGAGAGAGGAGGAATCCTTATCACTGCTCCATAGCTACATATACAAACTGCTGTAGTCTGAAAATGTACAATGCTGAGAAAAAAGAAATGTGTGCTTTGTATCAACACATACTAGCTAACTGTGTGATCACTGACAAGGTACCTCACCTCTCAGCAGAAGACTAATGAGGGACTTTTTCACCTGGAGCTGTTAGGTCCCCCTATCCCAGGAAGAATGGACAAAACAGCCTGGGAAGGGGGGATGGACCAGCTTGGGGGGGAAGTACTTAAGAGTCTTGGATTCTCCTCAAACAGGAAATGAGGCTGCTCTAGGGATGTGGAATTTGCTTCCACAGACTAGGAAGGAGTTGCTCACATTTCAAGGCCCAGACAGACTGTCCCAGGACATAGGCTAGGTTCCCCCAGAAACAAGATGGTGTCTGCATTTGTGGGCCTTGCTCCTGCCTGGTAGAAAGGGCACTAAGGGACACCCCACCCCCCACCAGGAACTCTGGTGGAAAGGGCCAAGATTTTCCAGGATGGGGAAATTGCTTCTCTTGACCAGGACTCAGAGTAGAGATTTAAAGCGGGAAAGGACCTTGTTGTTCAGTTGATTCGTGGTGTCCGACTCTTTGTGACCCTATATGTTGGTGGATTTTATTTTTTTTTGGCAAAGATAATGGAATGGGTTTGCTATTTCCTTTTCCAGTGGAAGGGACCTTATAGGCTTTTTAATCCATCCTTCCCTCCTCCTATTCAACAGGGAGAAAAGTGAGTGTTAGAGAGACAAGGTTGACTTGTCTACTGTGATGGAGTTGGAATTTGAACCTGGTCCTTTGGCTACAAATTCTGACCTAGGGTGTTGTCCAAAGAGATAAGACCCTTTATCTCCCAAAGGAATTTATATTAGAATAAGGAGCAACCCATCTCATCTCTCAACCAAGAAAAGAAAAGCTAAGCACGCACACCCTCCTAGGATGGTAGTACCTGAAACAGTGCTCCAGCTATCAATTTTAGTTAGGGCTCTGCCTTTCAGGAGCCCCAGGCAGCTCTTTTATGACTAAAGGAAGGGCCAGTGGCTAACGTGCATGGAGGGAGTTTTCCAAAGTTCCATACACAATCTCTGCCCCCCAAAATAGGCCTGGCTCCTTGCCACCTTAAAGGGATCCTGGCTGGAGTCAGCAGAATTTCAAAGGGCACTGATAACCAAGCAAACATTATAGGATTATACTTCTGAGGTACTGTGTATGGGTGAGGTGTCCTGGTTGTTTAACCTCCTAGTAACTGAAATAACAATCAGAGTCCGTTAGGAGTTTTGGGTTTCATTTTCATTCCTACAGAACAAAAGCAAATATCTTCTAGGTCACCATAGAGTCCCAGAAACTCAGTCTGGTCTTAAAAGAAATACAGAAAAACAACTTTAAATACAATATTTAGAGAATACATTCTGCATCAGGGAAGTTGGCAAAACAACAGCCAACTCCCAAAGAATTCACTCAAAATAGGGGGAAGGCCCATAGGGAAGAGGCGGGAGCCAACAAATCTGCAGGGACTGAAACTTTCCTCCAAAGCATGATCTCTCTGGCAAGAAGACCAACTTCATATCAGGGCAACTTGTGCGCTAACGGTCTTGCCCTTTCTGGACCGCCAGCACATCCCTTACTGTTGTACAGTACAGATAGGATCCATGAGTCATAAGTTGCTTTCAATTTGTCTGGTATTCATCACAGGGTCACAGGCCTAGAACTGGGGTTCTTAACCTGGGGTCCATGATTTTGTTTTTGAAAAATATGTTGGATATCTACATTTTAACATAAACAGTTTTCTTTGTAACCCTATATATTTCATTTTGTGCATACCAAGACTTTATTCTGAGGAGTCTACAGGTTTTCACCAGGCTGCTAGGACATAGACAAGGTTAAGGACCTCTGATCCAGAGCTGAAGAAGGGCTCTTCTCATTTAACCCCCTCATTTTACAGATCAGGGACTTGAAGAGAGTTGAGTGGGCTGCCTAAGATTATAGCGGTAGTAAGCATTCTCTACTACAGTCATCCCCTGATGCTTTGATGGCAGGGAGGTAACTCTGGCTTCTCAAAGATCATACCTTTATTGTCTGCAGTGCTTCTGGAGGCGCTAAAAAGACAGGATGAGTAACAGACTGGACATGCATTGTGTGAGGCTCGTACAAGGTGATTCATTTTTGTAACCTTAGCAACAATAGTAAGAAGCCATCTACACTAAGGCACAGAGTGGAGCGAGACAGACTCCATATTGATGAAATTAGAGACCCTTAAAGTCCCTGAAAATAGGAATCATTTCAGTCTTTGGATCTATACGCCCAACTCCCAGCACAGAGCTTGGCACACAGTAGGAACTTAATAAGCGCTTGCTCAATTGGTATTATACATGCTTTTCTATTTAAAAGAAGCAAAGCCCGTTAGCCAAGGTAAGCCAATATGAGGCCTGGGAGTGAGCTGAGACTCACTGCTTCCAGTGTTTCCAGAAGTGGTCCTTGGAGCGAGGTGGACGGGATCAGTGTTCAGGCTTTGATGACTGGGGCTGGGCTTGAACCAGAGACACACAGCAGAAAAGTTCTATAGAGGCAGCATGGTGTGGTGGTGGGGTGGAAGACTTGGGCTTGAATCCCACCACAGATACCTAAAATCTGGGTAACCCTGGGCAAGTCACTTCAAGCCTTTGGGCCTCAGTTTCCTCATGAGTGTAATTGGCTGGTTGGATGAGAGGATACTGAAGGTTTCTTCTAGCTTTAAAATCTATGATTCTGCATAATGTTATTCCTCTCCACAGTCCTCTGGCTCACTGAGATGCCACCCTGGCTGCGTTGTGTGCATATAAATTTGTGATTTAAAAAAAAAAACCCGAAGAAAGTATCAGCTGGTTTGACAGACACATGTGTCTACTACCCTTGAAAGCCAAGCCGTTTATTTTTGGTGTGTCACAAGATAACTAACGTGTTAGGAATTGTCAAGATTTCTCCAGCTCCCATCCACAGACATCTCACCCCCGTAGCCTCTTGTACCCATACCTCTGTGAAATAAATGACAACCAAATACCTCCCGTTTCTCCTTTGAACATTCATTAAATAGGAGTCATAGTCGCACAAGGTCAATTCTAGAAGGACAGCATAAACTAGTATCTCTAAGGACTATTCAATCTCGTTAAGAGCCAGGGCAAGAACTATGCCAGTTTTAATAATGACTTATGTGGGAGGAGCTAGGTGGCACCGTGTCTAGAGCACTGGCCCTAGAGTCAGGAAGACTTACTAGCTGTATGACCCTAGGCAAGTCCCTTAACTCCGATTGCCTCAAAAAAAAATAATGACTTATGTATCATTGATTATAAAATCATAAAATTAGGGTTGGGAGGGATACTGAAAATCATCTAATCCAATCTCTTCATTCTACATATGGGAAAGCTGAGGACCACAGAGGTTAGGCAGCTGGGTGGTGTAGCGGATAGAGCACTAGCCCTAGAAGCACGAGGACCTGAGTTCAAATGTGACCTCAGACACTTGACACTAGCTGTGTGACCCTGGGCAAGTCATTTAACCCCAATTGTTTAAAAAAAAGTTATGTAGGTAATAAACAAACTGGGAATCAAAAGCCTAAACCAAAAGGGGACCTAAAAGCCTAAGTCCTTTGAATCTAACTGCAAAATGACACTATTCATACTGCCTAGCTAATAATTTGTAAAGACTGTAAAGTCCTTATAGCACATTTTATTACTCAATATTAAGAAAGGAAGCAACATGGCATAGTGAATAGAGGGTTAGCCTCTAAACTAGGAAGACCTGGGTTCAAGCCCTATCTCTTAGCAATCTCTGACCTGGCAACTCTCCCAGCTTCATTATATATTATTATTCCCTTTCTAGCACTGTATGATCCAGTCACATTGGCCTTCTTTCTGTTCCTCACATATGGCACTTCATGCCTTTGTCTTAGCCATCCCTTGTGCCTGGAATATTCACTCCTTCCTCAGCTCCACCTCTTACTGTCTTCCTCTTCCTTCATTTGTAGTTCAAGCACCATCTTCGGCCAGATTTTCGCCAACTACTTGTGTTTATTCTGTTAATATTTATTCTGCATATCCTTAAATATGTACTTGCTGCCTTCCCCATTAGAAGGTTCCCTTTAAAGCATATTGGCTAATTCTTTGAATTGGTATCCTTAGCACCTGGCACGGTGCCTAGCACAGAGCAAGAACTTCATAAAAGGGTATTGATCAACCGAGAAGTTTCCAAGATCAAAAAATAAATACGAACGTTAATAGCAATTTATGGTCTTAAAATCGACTGGTGCTCTGTAGGAGAAATCTTCATACAGTAAACAACTGATAGACTCCGTGACCTTGGGAGAATCCACTTACATTTCTGGACCTCAGTTCCTTTTGTAAAATGAGGCCGTCAGGCTAGATTAAATTCAATTCAACGTACCTGCTGAGCGCCTGCCTGCCTACTGCACCACTCTCAAGAGTCTTCCCACCCCCCGCCCCCGCAGCTATACAGGGTATTCCTAAAGTCTGGACATATAGGCAAAAAAGCTTATTTTCAAGAAATGAAATGAATGAAATTTTCAACAACATTTTATTTAATTGGAATATTAACAACCTCTTCAACATGATTTCCATCATTTGTGATGCAAACGTTGATGCACTTTGCAAGATTCAAGTGAACTCGATGCAATAACTCCACATTTCCTATGTGTCCAGACTTTAGGAACACCCTGTATAGCAGCTACGGTAATTGTGTCATTTTGCATTTTTTAAAAATGGTTTGACAGGGATATTTGCTACCGGTTTGGAAAACCACCCACCTAAGCGCTGTGGGCTATACGACAAAGAGTAAGCCTTGGCCTGCCTCTGCCTTCATGGAACTTAAGAGTCCAACAGCTGATCTGTGCGCTAGATTTCCCAGATGACCAAGCACCATGGCTTCCAGCCCCCTGAGCTCATGCTGTTTCTATTATAAGGCAGCCATCGTTGTACTTTAATTTAAGAGTCAGTGAGAAAGTTTACAAGGGAATAGAAAGGTGCTAAAAGAGGAAGGAGGGGCATGACAAAGACTCACAATTTTTTCAAAGACCAGCCAGTTTAGTTACAAGGCTTCTAGAGCCATAGTTAGGAGCAGTAAATCTGAAGGCGAGGAGGTGCTAAAAGCAGACGCAGTGACATTAGTAAAAAGCAACAACTGAAGGCAAAACTAGAAATCAGATTCAGTAAAATAATTTTTTCCATAATGATGTCCTTGAGTCATTACGAAGATGTTAAATCATATTCAGGATACTTTGTTTAAAAAGGTAGAAAACATTCCTTTATTAAGTGCCCATTATGTGCCAAGCATTGTGTTAAGCACATTTTACAAATATCTTGTTTGATCCTCACAACCTGTTATTATCCCCATTTTAGAGATGAGGAAATTAAGGCAAACAGGGTTTAAGTGACTTGTCTGGGGTCCCAAAGCTACTGTCTAAGGCTGTATTTGAACTCAGGTCTGATCTGTCCGCTGTGCCACCTAGCTGCCCTCAATTAGGTAGAAGGAAGGGTATATATAACCTGGTTCATAAGATTCTCACCCCAAACAGTTAAAATAACCATAGTTTTGTTAATGAAAAGTATACAGTTTAAATTACCTGGTAAATTACATGCTGAAAACATGAGGCAATATTCTGTTTGGGTGAATCTTCTTGGTGATGACAAAGTTGGGAGGTAGAGAGAATCTTTCACCCTGATTAGTGCTGACATCATGTACCTGGAAGCCCGATTTCACCAATTCTAGGGCTACCTTATGAAAGCAGATTCTTATTCAGTCTGAGCTAAGGGTTAGGGTAGCGGCTGTGCCCTTAATGGTCCCCCCCAAGCCATAAAAGACATTGTCTGATTCTGAGCACTTGTCCTCTGAGCCCATTTGTAAAATGAGAAGGACTAACGTTCATCCGATGCAAGGGATGGAAGCCTTGAGTGTCTGCAACCACTTTGAAATGTCTCCACAATACATGCCTCAGAGCTGAAGTGTAAAATTATTAGGACTAGGTTGCAGGTCAGGGTTTTCCGGACATCTTCCCAAGGGCATGCTTTCAGAAGTAGGATGAAGACATGCATGGTGTGGCTCTGGGGTGCTGGGTGCAGCATCTGGATGAGGCTGTCGGGTGTAGCTACTGGACGGAGCTGTGAGCAGTGGCTTGAGCCAAAAGGGCACCCTGCCTGGCCTGGCAATTACTTCCCTTGGTTCCTCAAATCTGCACAGATAGGAACCAGGGCACAAGTGGAATAGATTGGGTTTGAAGGCTCTTGAGTCTATGATCAAAACCACTAGACAGGAAGCTCCTCAAAGTTAGGGTCCTGTCCTATACTTTTCCAATCTTCCAATTTCCAATCTTATTTTCCCTTTCCCTTATTCCACCCAGGAGAGCCCTCTGTCCTTGATAAGCCCTTGATAAATGAGGCTGACTGTGTAAATGAATGATGTATCATTTTCCCATAATTCTGAGGCTTTCAGGGAAGGGGAGTTGGGGTGAGTGGACATTGGGAAAATCACACAGAAGGGGGACATTCCACAACCCAGTGACTGTATTGAAAGAGAATCTGTGACAAAAACATGAGGAGCTCTCCTAAAATAGATGGTTTCCCGAGTTCACTGGTCTCACTTAATGCTACCACCCAAGGAATAAAGGGAGAATCTTTTCTTTTGACTCTGACTCTGAGGCCACAGCCTTGACCTAATCCCCTTATCAATGCCACCCACATGAAATAGATCATAGCATACATTTAAGCAGTCATTTAGAGGCATGAACTAAAGCTCTCAATTTAGGGTCAGAACACCTGGGTTCAAATCCTACCTCTGCAATTCACTAAGCTTGGGCAAAGGGCTCTCTGGGCCTCAATTCCTGCGTCTGTAAAATGAGGAAGTTAAACCAAATGATTCCTATGGTTCCTTCCAGTCCTAACACCCTATGGTTCTGTGATTTTAGTATGAGCAAAGCTGAGTGCACAAACTGTATAGTTTGGCAAACTACAGGCACACAGCATCCTGACCAAGTTCGAACCAGCTTAAGCCACAGCTGTGGCTTCTGGACTCAGCTCTCTACCACACCCGTACCCCATGCCAGCTAGGGTTTCTCTCTCTTATCCGCAGTCCTTGACTTAAGCATGGCGCTTTCTGGATGGTTTCTGACTACAATCCCTGGCTTCGGGTCATCATTGTTCTCAACAATTCCCTGAAAGTCTGAAGCTGTTGGCTGTCTTTCCCTGGCACCCACGCCCAGGATCTCCTGAATTCACCTCTGTCTGTAGGATTCCATTCTAGGGCCATTTCCATAAGCTGATGGTCTCCAGTTCTTGCTATAACCGGCTGGACTCCTTTCATAATTAATCCCCAGTTTTCTATGCTCTTATTTCCTCCTTTTCCTAGGGAGGCTCTTTCTTAGCCTGATGCCCATTTACTTCAACCTAGGTCTAGTCTCTCTGGTTCACTCCTGAGGTTTCTTCTCTATCTTTGGCTGATACAAATTTCTTATCTGATACAAATTTTTAGTTACCAAATCACTGAATTCACAGAATCAAAGAGAAATTTTTTTAAAAGCACCTGTTCTGTACCCATCACTAAGGGAGCTATAAGAGGAAGGGGAGACCCAAGGAGTTTCCAATCTAGTTGGGGAGAAGAGGATTATGGGACCACAGATACAGAACTGGAAGGGACTTCAGAGGCCATCTAGCCCCCCCACAAGTTTTATACATGAGGAAACCAAGGTCTGGGGTGCCTAAATGACTTACCCACAGCCAGACAGGTAGTAAGCATTAGAAGTAGGATTTGAACTCAAGTCCTCTGACTCCAGAGACACTGTCCCCCACTGCCTCCTCAACACACAGGACAAATAGAAAACACTTGTGTGCTATAAGTAAGAGCAAAAGGACCTCCCAGAAGGGAGGGTTACTGTGGGCTAGATAGAGCAGGTGGAGAAGGAGAAGATTGGAGATGGGCCTGGAAGCATTTCAGGAGTGGGAGCCTGAATGTGGCCCTCTAGGTCCTCAAGTGCGAGTAAATGTATTCCTGGCTGGGAAAACAGAATGAGCAAAGGGTCAAAGCACAGAATAAGCACTGCTTCTGTGGGGGACAGTGAGGAGAATGGCCTGGGCAGAAGAAAGGATTTGTACTGGGAAAACAGTAGAATATATGGTTAGAAACTAGGAGGTCTTGAAAGCCAGGGAAAGATGCTTGGCCTTAATATGGTGGGCAATGGGGATCCCATTGAAAGTTTTTGAGCAAAGGTCAGTGTGGTGCTTTAAGACTGGCAATGATACCCTGGGTAGCCTGGAGGGGCCCTGGGGTAGAGACTAGAGGCAGGGAGAAGAGTGAGAACATTAAACATCCAAATGTGAGGGGATAAGGGTTTAAGCTAGGCTAGTAATAAAAATGGAGGGGAAGGAAAGCCTTTTCTACAGCTATAAAAGGGTGTGAATAGAACATATGAGCATACGCATATACGCGCGCGCACACACACACACACACACGCACGTGTTTAGAAGCAGTGATTCATCTATAGCTCCTGAGATATGGTGTTTGGCATTGGGTTGAGCCCAGTAGGTCCTTTTTGACCCCCAGCATCTATGAGAAGTGTGGCTCTGCTGGGCCCTGAATACTCTATCCCAGGAAAGGAAAAGAATTCACCCTCTCCCCCTCTCCCCATTCTCCCTCCTCCCTGAAACTCTCAATTCACCCCAGGGCATTGGCACTGCATCCCATGGCAGCCCAAAGGCCTGGCCTCATTCCCACTCCTCTAAAGCATATGGCAGTTGGGTCACTCTTGTGCCTCACTCCTTTGCAAGAGTGGAATGGTACTACTCAGGCTAAGGAGCCAGGTCACTGGGCATACTCTGCCCAACTGGAAGGAAGAATGAGACAGAACTCCATTCATTCAGTAACTGAGCCAGGCAATGAGGGAAGCAGCTTCCCTGGTGATCCGAGGGGCAGTTTCTTTGCTGGGCTGCTGTTGCTCTGGGGACAACGCTTGGCTCTCCCTCCCTCTGCCACCCTCCCCAGACTTCTCATACTCCTTGGCAAGCAGGGATAGGATCTTCAGGTCCTATAGAGCATCCCACTCCACAGTGTAAAGGTCTTGGACCAGCTAACTCATATACTCCTTCCCATGTATATTAATCTCTCCAACGACTCCAGATCTCAGAGGATCAAGGTGGTGACTCCAGAGGAGTGGAATATAAGTTCAGACGCCATACGTTTCTGTTTCCTCCACAGCAATTACTCATTTGTTTTGCCCTTGGGAACTGGACTGTGTAATATGATTCATGACTTAATTTTTCAAGTCAAGCCACCTAATGCTGCTTCAAGGCAAACGCAAACATTCGGCCTCCACGTGGGAGCCAATGGAAATCAGGGATCAGCCTTGGGAGGCCCACTCTGCCCTTCCTTCCCCATGCCCCACCCCACCCTCAAGGCTATCAAAGGACTCAGAGAGAATGGAGTTAGCTTAACTAGAAGCCAAGGTAAATAAAGCTTAGTCCAAGTGAACTTTCCCTAGAGACCAAAAATATAATGCAATTTACACCATTCAAAGATACTCTACCGCCACCAGGGAAGAGACCAGGTAGCAAGCGCTACCAGAAAATGTATCCTCTAGACACATGTAAAGTGCTCTGGACATATGTAAAGTCTTTGGTTGATACCAGAATTAGCTGCATGATCTTAATACTATCCCAAAAGTTCTGGCTAATCTTGTGAATAATCACAGAAAGCATGCTCATTAAATGGGTTGGAAAAGCTGTCACTCATGAACTTGAAGTAAAAACTTTTGTTACCAAACCTGGCCCTTGACAAAACTGGGAAGCGGCCAAGTTTTTCTTTAATGCCCTTTAAAGATCCTTTTAACAGGTTTCAGTAACCCTTATCTCCCTACATCCTTAGCTTATCCAATGGCCTATGTCCTACTCTGCCTCAAATCCCTCTAGTGATTTAAGAAAGCAGAGAAAAATGATCTATTTTAAACTAAGATGCCAGTGTTTTAAAGTATTATCCCTCTCTAGGATATCTATATTTGAGAAGAATCTACATGGTAACTATGTCATATATTTAAAAGGAATAGCAAGTTATAAATAGTAGATTTGCACTTTCATATGCAATCATCTTTTTTTTTATTATACTATGTTATGGAAATGCTTGTTTCATTCCATAAATTAAAAATAAAATAAATTTAAGGAAGAATGATAATATTTGACACAAAAGAATTAATGTCTCCTAGTAGAATTAGAGGCATGTACTGGAACAATAGAAATATTTTGGTTTGAAGGGATCAAATGAGATAATATTTATAAAGCACTTAGCATGATGCCTGGCATATAGTACTACTTAATAAATACTTGCCCTCCCTTTCCGCCATTATAGAATCTCAAAATTTACCTGACTCTTCAAAATTTTCTAGTCCAACTCGCTACCTGATGCATGGATCCTCTTTATAACATCCCCAACAGATATCCAATTTCTGCTCTTGCATTTCCCAGAATCGATTTAATTTCTATCATAACACAGGTCTCCCTTAGTCACATTACAGCAAATGCCAACTCTGTCTCTCTGTACGTTTTCCCTTCCTGATGCTAGTTTAGTGAGATAATACTGCTGAGCTTCCAATTGGATCTTAGCTTCTGGCTCGTATGAAAATTAGCCAGATTATGCTGACGTTGGGCAGAGTTTGGATGATGGCTCCAGCACTGTCCAACATTAAAGTATCTTTTATCTGGGCCTTACTGGGCTCTGAATCACTCCTAGATACCATCAAAGGACATGTGACAGTACCTACATCTTCTGGGAGAGCTGTACTCACAAAGGAGAGGAGCATCTCTGAGCTATGTCTGCAAACCAGAATAAGATCAGAGTAATAGAGATGTACAGGACTCTACAGATGAGGATGTGAGACCAAGGAAAGTTAAGTGACATAGCCAAGGTCATATAGGTAGGGAGGGAGGAAATGAGCATTTATTAAGCACCTGCTATGGGCCAGGCCCCATGCTAAGTGCTTTACAAATATCTGATATGATTGTCACAATAACCCTGGGAGATAGATGCTATTATCGTCCTCATCTCACAGGTGAGGAAACTGAGACAGACAACATTTAAGTGACTTGACCAGCATCACACAGAGAGTAAGTGTCTGAGGCCGGTTTTGAACACAGGTCTTTCTGCACTCTATCTGCTGTAGTACCTAGCTGGGGTTCTAGATTGGAGTGTCTGGAGTAACTGCCTCCCCTCCTAATTTGAAAAGAGAAAACCTGGGGAAGTGTGATGGCTGTCTCCCAAGTACATGAAGAGCTCTCACGGAAGAGGGACAAGGCTTTCTCTGTTTGGGTTCAGAAAGTAGAACTGACTGTGGGCAGAAGCGGCTGAGGAGCAGATTAAGGCTTAACCTAGGGAAAAATTTGCCAATAATTAGAGTTGGAATGGGCTGCCTCGGGAGGCAGTGGGCTCTCCCTTAACGGAGGTTTCCAAGTGAAGGCTGAATGGCCCTTTGGCTGGCAATGTTGTACAAGGGATTTCTGACCAAGTACAGGTTGGACTAGATGACATTTGAGGTCCCTTACAGCTTCAAAATTCTGTGCTCATAAGCCGGTGAGGATGACCAATTAGTTTCTTCCAAATAGCCACAGAGAGACATAGACAAACAGGACCTCAACTTATGCTCTCATGGGAAACAGAGATATATAAAATCAGTCATGTTCTATTAGAGGTCTCTTGACTCATACAGGGACAAAAGGGGAAGGACTCCTTGTACTGGGAGCCCAGAGTTTCCTGGATTGAATCATTCTGTAAATATTCCTTGAGGAGCCCACTGTTTTCAAAATGAAAACTTGCCCAGCAAGAATGCAGAGAAGCGATTGATTCAGGTCATTAACACTGAGCTTTAGCAGCTACTGCTATTGGTTTATTGGGGAAGTAGGAGTCTACAGCTAAGTCCCACTCCTTCTCTTTGTAGGTGACACAGTGGACAACATGCTTGGCCTCAGATACTTACTGGCTATGGGATCCTGGGCCAGTCACTAAGCCTCTGCCTGCCTCAGTCTCCACAACTGAAAAATAGGGAAAATAATATAGCACCTACCTCTCAGGATTGTTGTAAAGATCAACTGAGACAGTATTTGTAAAAGGACTTAACACAGTGGCTGGTGCATGGTGGGTACTTAATGATTATTTCCTTTCTTCCTTTCCTGTCCGTTCCTGATCCAGACTTGACCCTGCTCCCTGCACCCCACCCCCCATGCCTCCAATGTGCTTCAATAGCTTCCTCCCTAGGGGCGTCCTTGCATAAGGGGGCATGCCCTCTGCTGGGTGCAAAACAGCTATCCACTGCCCAGGCATCCGCATGGAGCATCTGCAAGTGTCAGCAATGCATCATTGATGGGAACCAGGAATAGAATCAGAAGGGGCACACTTTTACTTTGGTGCCGTTTGCTGAGGCCAACCCCACCTTATTTGGCCAGCAGTCTGGCCTTGGCCCCAGCCTCTGGACCGTCCTCCTGATGATGCCTCCCTGGACTATTTTTGTCACCGCCTAGGAGGGGAGGGCCAAATCATCCCCTCTGGATGATGCAGTCTTTGCTGCAGATCCAGTATCAGTGTGTGACTGGCATGAGGAATGCAGCTGAGGGTCAGGCAGGAAGGCTTTGGGAACCACCTGTCATTCTCTACCGCCCATGATAGAATGTGACCGAGGAAGGAAGAGCTATGACCTAATTCTCCACCCTGTGGTGCCTCTCCTGGCTGCCACTTCCCCTCTACCCCACTGCTATTCACAAGGCTCGCTATCAGGCTTTTCTTTTGTTAGCTCAAGTTAGACAATGGCACCTGGACTCAAAGAGGCATATCAGAGCAGGGTAATATGGGGAGTGCGGAGGAGGGGTGGGTGACTGTCAGCCTCCCTCATCGCCCTCCTCCCCGACTTCCTCGAGCATTTAATGGTCTCTACCACTTGATGTGGTGCTACCTCCCAGGGTTGTTGTAAGGATCAAATGAGATGATATTTGTAAAGCACTGAGCCCTGCGCCTGGCACATACTGGCACTTAATAAATGCTTGTTCTCTTCCCTTGCTGAAAACATACTAACTAACACCTGGTCTTAGTTGTAGCTAGAATGAGCAGCTGGCCACGTGTGCCCTGTGTTTCAGAGGTGTTGAAAAGGTCCTCTCCTGTCCAAAAATCACCTTCCTTACCGGCTGCCCAATGCCTCTGATTCCTCTAACAGTGACAAAATCTTTCATTCTACCATCAGAGAGAAGTCAGCATGCAAATACCCTCAGAGGAGAAAACACACTGACAAAATTATTCTCAGCTTGTTAGCATTTCCTGAGAATAGGTTGTGAGGGAAGGCTGGAGGGGATTAGTACCTGATAAGGCGGAAGGCCTAGGGGCTTTGGAGAGCCATGAGAGGATCCAGGAGAGACTGGAGGGACCAGTGGGAGAGTTCATTGATGCCTGTCTCCTATTATTGCTTGCTTCCTGGGTAAGTTTTGTCTATAAGCCCCTTCAATTCAACTTATTAAGTGCCTAGGTGGAGGAGTGAATACAACACCAGGCCTGGAGGCAGGAAGACTCATCTTCCTGAGTTCAAATCTGGCCTTAGACACTTACTAGCTATGTGACCCTGGAGTCACTTAACCCTGTCTGCCTCAGTTTCCTCATCTGTAAAATGAGCTGGAAAAAGAAATGGTATAACACTACAGTATCTTTGCCAAGAAAACCACAAATGGGGTCATGAAGAGTCAGACACGACTGAATAATTTTAGCTCCCATTTTGGGGAGGGCTACATGTAAACAGAAAAGTAAATACAAGATAATTTGAGGAGAGAAATAGAAGGAGGGGAAGAAAGGGAGAAGAGGAGAACCAACAATTTGAACAATGCCAAGATAAGAAAAGGTTCCCCAGAGGAAGAGGTACCCAAGTTGAGTCTTAGAGGGAGCCAAGGATTCCAAGGGATGGAAGAGAGGAAGAGGGAGGGAGACAGCCTGTACTGTGGGAAACAGCATGCTGAGTTCAGGGAATGGTTCTAATTTTGATGGGACCTAGACTGAATGAAGGGAAGTCACGTGAAATAAGCCTGACGAGGTGGGCCAGAGCCAGATTATGAAAGGCTTTAGATGCCAGGTGTTTAAGTGACATACTGGCTACAGGGCTAGAGTTGGCAGCAAGAAGGCCTGAATTCAGATCCTGCCTCAGATAGTCACTAGCAAGTCACTTAACTTTTCTCTGCCTCAATTTCCTCAATTGTAAATGGAGATAAGAAGATCAAATGAGATAAGCTATGTAGTAATGTGCTTTGAAAGCCTGAAAATGGGATATAAGTGCTGGATATCAAAGATAAGGAGGATTATAGGGAGTGACTGAAAATTTCTGGGCAAGGATGACTTGGTCACACCTATGCTTAAGGAAGATTATTCTGGTGAGGTAGGTGGATGATGGATTGGAGTGGGGAGGGTCTGGGAGCCAAGAGACAGGACAATGATTGAGGGAAGGAAGAGCAGCTAAGGGCCTTGGGAGAGGCAAGGCTGATGTATATGGGGATGTGAGATCAGGAAGGGGAAGAAAGGGATTTCCACCTGGGCAGACAGTGACCGAATCTCAGACAATCAGTCAAGGAGGAGGAGGGAATTTACCAGCCAGAATGTGAGGCCGAGTCTTATACTTTAATTGTTTACGGTTCTGTGACTTCATCAGTTTGGGGGCACTCCCTCCACCGCACAGACTGCAACCCTTCCACAAATTAATAGATGCTGAACTGCATTCTTCATCAACATGTGGCCAACCATGTCACGGCTGCCTTTCTGAACTTAGCTAGGATCACAGGGTCATAGAATCATGGCCCTGGAGCTGGAAGGGACGCTACCCCCCCCCACCCCAGGTCATCTAGTAATCACAGTAACAACCACCACCGGCATTTATATAGCACATTAAGGTTTGCAAAGTGCTTTACATGATACCTCATTTATCAACTCCCTTGAGTACAACTCTCTTGAGAAAAATTAGACCAAGAGGGTTGAAACGTTTTCTCTAAAAACACACAGATAATAAGAAGCAGCTGTGGGATATACACCCAGGATCTCCAACTCCAAACCAAGCATTTCTTTTCACTGCACCGCAACGCATCTCAACAGACAAAAGACGAGTTCTCAGACAACAGATACGCAGTCTATCTCAGCTGAGGGTCCCCCACTTGAAGCCCATCCAGCTTGGAAAGACTTGGCTTAGCTTACACTGATACAACCTTTGAGAATCTGGGTCTACATCTCTACCATTAGATTATAAGCTCCTTGAAGGCAGGGGCTGCCTTTTACTTTTTTTTTTTTTTAATAGCCATAGCACTTAGCATGGGACACCTAGGTGGTGCAGTGTTAGGCCTGGAGTCAGGAAGAACAGAGTTCAAATTTGACCTCAGACACTTATTAGCTGTGTGACTCCAGGCAAGTCCCTCCACCCAGTTTGCCTCAGTTTCTTCATCTGTAAAATGAGGTAGAAAAGGAAGTGGCAAACCACTACAGTATCTTTGCCAAGAAAACCCCAATGGGGTCATGAAGAGTTGGACACAAAAGCGCTCAGCACAGTATCTGGCAAACAGTAGGCACTTTTTAAATGTTTGCTGATTGACTGACACCATGCTAAGACGTCGGTGGTGAATTTTAATTTGAATTTAAAATCTTATGCCTCTCTCTCAGATAGCATTCATATAACACTTTAACATTTGCAAAGGGCTTTCCATACTATATCTCATTTGATCCTCACAGCAACTCTTTGGGGTAGAAATTATTATCATCTCCCTCTTATAGATCAGGAAATTGAGAAAAATGACTTGGCCAGGGTCACACAGCGAGCATCTGAGGGAGGCCTGGAACTCAGGTTTTCCTGACTCTAAGGCTAGTGGTCTATCCGCTGTGCCACAGGGACACACACAGACATACAGACAGACAGACAGACACACACAATTACCAGGAGTCTTACTGTAGCACTAAGCTTTAATATCTTAAAAACCGCAGTAAGACCTTTGGAACAGTCTGTATATCTCGCATTTCTATTTCACTTTAATAGTTTATAAAACATTTTCCTCACAGAAATCCTATGAGGTAGGTGGTTCAAGTATCTCCTTTTTTTTTTTTTAATCAGATGATGAAACTGCTGCTCAGAGGAGTTAAGAGATTTGTCCACAGTCCCACGAATATGAAATAGGGTTCTGGGGTCCCAGGCCCTCTGTTTCCCAGGACAACAAGGTGCTTTCCTCTACCTCACACTGAATCTCCCCTGAAGTGTCCAACATACCTCTTCATGAGCTAGAAAGGGACCAGAGAAATCACCCAACCCCATCATGTTACAGATGAACAAACTTGGGTGATTTATTGACTGAAGGCCTCACACCAACACAGCGGAAGGGCTGGGACCAGTCCCTAAATTCTTCTGCATCCTATTTCTGAAACTCTTTCTTCTACATCACCCTTGAGTTGAACTGAGTAGAAAACATGGCCAAGTTATCTTGCATTCCATTCCCAGACGTACTTGGACCTTCTTTTGGGCCCCGTTTCCTAAGAGTGGATGTTACTTACATTTCATCTCTCCCCCATTTCTATTCTTATTATTCATTCACAGGAGGAAATTTTGAGACTAAATTTCCTGAGGTTCACAGTCAGTTTGGAGTTTGTAAGAGGGAAAATAGTCCAGTCATGCAAAATCATCATGGAATTATTTATAATTTCCAGAACATGCCTATCTCTCACTCAGCCAGGTTTGAAATAGTTTCAGAAAATTCCCAATATCCATGACAAATGGCAGTCAGAATGCAAAGACTGAACTGTGGAGTAGATCGAGGAGGGGACATATAGCTTCAGCTCCAGAGTGGTTGCGGGGAGAGGGGGTTTACGAAAAGAAAAAACAAAAGATGGTGGTCGAGGGAGGGAAGCCCAAACCTGCTACCTCTGGTTTCTCTCATTTGTGTTCTCAAAACACAGCGGAGTGATGGGAGGGTATAGTAATGATGGAATGTACAGTATGAGACTGATGAACGAAGCAACTAGGACAAAAATCCCTAGAGGACATGGGTCATTCAAGGTAGAATTCTAGGCCAGTGTCTGGGAAATGGGAGATGCTGCTTTGCAAATTCAAACACAGATGCTCTTCAGTGCCTTCTAGGAAGTGCCTGATGGAAATCACCACATTTGTATAAACAAACAAAAAAAGAAAATTGAAAGGCAAACTCCATCCCCATCCGCCTTTGTCCCCCTTCTTCCCTACCCCAAGCATTGATCTGAATACTGATCTTGGGGAACTCATTCCTGGCTTTCAAATTATTTTGTGAATTGTCCATTCGAGAAAATTACAGAGGCAATATCAAGAAGGGATAGGAGTGTGGGGAGAAGTATATGCTGGACCTTTTCTCACTGTACGTGAGGTTTATGTCTCAGCTACTGAGTTCTCCTGATACCACTGGGGCAACATCAGGCATATGCACCAAGGAGCTTTGAGTGGGGGAAAAACTGTTTGTTCATCCCACAGAGAACCCTGGGAAAGTCACAATCTCCCTGGGCCATCGTTCTCTGCTGTCAAATTGAATGGTTGGGTTAGATAAGGTATAAGACCTTGTCAAGCTCCACTATGTTCACAGTGCCTAGCTCAGCACCTGGCATATATTAGGTGCTCAATAAATGCTTGTTGATTGAATGGGTTGATAGTCTTCTCTACCAGGAATGAGGAACCTTTTTTTCCTTTTAAGGGTCAATAATGCAGAAGAAAAAATGCGATCAAGAGATCACATAAAATGAAAACAGAATTTAATTCGATTTGTTCCTAGAGCTGGAAATAGAAAACACATCACACATTTGCTTTTTTTTTTTAAATTAAAGACGTTAGATGCTCTATTTTATTAAACAAACACCACAAATAACAAAACCAAACCCACTATAGTCTTCTATTACAGGCTGCTAGGTGGTACAGGTGATAGACCCTGCGGCCTAGAATCAGAGGGACCTGACTTCTGATCCAGCCTCAGATACTAGCTGTTTGACCCTGGGCAAGTCACTTAACTTCTGTCATCCTCAATTTCCTCATATGTAAAACTGGAATAAAACTTCCCAGGGTTATGGTGAGGCTCAAATGATAGAAGGTTTACAAAGTGCTTTTGCAAACCTTAAAGTGCTATATAAATACTAGCTATTGTTAACTTGAGTTAAGGGAAGGAGAATCAAGGGGAAAGATGAGCAAAAGAGGAAGGGAAAATAGGAAGAGAAAAAAAGAAAGAGGAAATAACAGAGAGAAAAGAGGTATATCTGAAGGTACACAGAGAGAGCATAGATAGGTACTGATGAAAAGTACAAATGCAGGGCGTCCCAAAAGTCTTGGTGCAGCTTTAGGCTTTAATATCTACAGACATGCAGAGAGAGATTTGTGGAAGGGATAAGGGGGAGAAAGAGGAGGGAGAGAGAAGAGGAGTGAGAGAAAAGAGAATATATAACATTTCCATTTTGTCATCTTTAAGGATCATATTCAATTTTATAATCATGGTGCATTTTTGCAATGGTGGTCTCACATGGCAACACCATAACTCCATCTCCCATCTCCCTGCCTGGAATGCCCGCTCTTAATCTTTATACCCCATGGAGTCCCTTTCTTCCTAGAAGACACAGCTCAAGGGCCATCTTCTACATGAAGCCTTTTGTATAGGATTCCCCAGCTGCTAGGGCTCTCCCTGCCAAGTTGTCTTACATTTCACTCCTCTACATTAATCCAGTTACATTTATTTTGTTTATACTCACATATGTACCTGTCATCTCCATTAGAAGGAAAGTTCCTTGGAAGTGGGAATTGTTTCATTCTTTGTGTTTGTATCCCCTTCTAGCTCACTGCTTGCTATATGTTTGGTGTTTAATATATGCTTGCTTGATTGATTGTGACCATGGGCAAGGTTTCTGGTGGCAGGGATGGTCCTGAAGTAAAGTCCATCCTGAATCCAAACTTGCTTACACAACTTCTATGGAGGCATCTGTGTGTGTATCATAGGGGACAACATACCTCTCTCTCACTCAGCGATCAAAAGATGTTAAAGAGTGGAATGTTTTGGGGGGGGTAGTCTCTGAATTATTGTGGGGAGGAAAGGGGCTCATTTCCTACTCCATGACCTTTCTTCTAGAATCAAGGAGAATGCTAAGTGGTACGTGATTTGATATTTTCCTAGGGACTCAGTGCCAAGCTGGCAGGAGGTTGGGCTCTGACCTAATATATCATTAACTTTTCAACTTCTATGGGCAATGTATCTACCATCCATCCATCCATCCATCCATCCATCCATCCATCCATCCATCCATCCATCCATCCATCTATCTATCTATCTATCTATCTATCTATCTATCTATCTATCTAAATATCTACCTAACCACACTATTTCTCAGCATTTAGGAAGTAAATACACTTATTCTCAGCTTAGTGTAAAAAAAAACAACTACTAATAAAAATTGATGCTTTATATACATCATCTCATTTGAGCTTCACAACAACCCTTATCAGATAGGCAGCAGAGGTATTACTACGCCTATTTCACAGATAAGGAAAGTGTGGCACAAAACGTTATAGTATCACAGTGTGACATTTCTCTGAGCTCACACAGCTAATAAATGGCAGAGTCAACGCTTCAACCCAGGTTTTTTGTTTGCTTGTTTGTTTTTCACTTTAAACACTAGAGCTACCTCGAGGTTGGTTCCTTGAATCTATAGTGAGGATAATGTTATGAAGTTTTCATGTCCAGGGCAGCAAGATATACTTTTCTTCACACTAAATAGTAAGGTGAGAAATGACTGTCCTCAGTGGCACTAGTCTCCCTTCTATGAGTACTTCTTCCTCCTTGACACACCTAGGACCCTCATATTATCTCCAACTCTGTTTTATATAAAACTTACTTTCAAGATGGGATCTAATATCATACATTCACATTCTAGTATGAACTGGTTTGTCAGTATGGTACCTTGTCTGGGGTATTTGCAGGTCATTTCTAGTCCTGATCTACATCTTGCCACTGGACCTAGATGGCTCTGGAGGAGAAAGTGAGGCTGGGGACCTTGCACAGACCTCCCTCACTTAAATCCAATTCACTTGCAAATCATGGCATCACCTTCCTGATGTCACGGTCCTCTTCAAGAAAAAAGGACAAATAACAACCTGCAGGTTTTGTACGATGTTGATACATGGCTACAAATCTCAAATATCCAAATCTCCAAAGAATCTAAACCAATCTAAACCACAAAAAGATACAGAGTAGGCGAAAATATGTAGTATGTTACAAGTGATGATTTGTATGTGAGAAGTGGCATAAAATATCTCATCCTGGAAATACATGTTTGGAGAAGGAGGTAGGCTGATCATGTAGAAAGAACAAAGGATTACCTGGACATCCCAAGTGCTGCACTGGTAACCATATAGTGATTTAAAACAAAAGAGTTAGAACAGAGATTCTTAACCTTTCTGCATCATGAAACCCCTTTAGCAACCGATGAAGACTATGAACCCCTTTTCAGAATAATATTTTTAAATGCACAGAATAAAATACATAAGATTACAAAAGAGCCCAATTATATTTAATTATCAAAATAATAACAGTGAACATTTATGTAATGCTTTAAGGTTTTGCAAAGTGTTTTACATATGTTATCTCATTGGAGCTTTACAACAGCCCTGGGAGGTGGGTGCTATATTATTATCCTGATTTTGCAGGTAAGGTAAGTGAAACTGAGAAAGGTTAGGTGACTTGCCCAGAATCCCACAACTAATAAGTGGCTAAGGCAGGATTTAAACTCAGGTCTTCCTGACTCCAGGGTCTACACTCTTTCCCCCTAGCTGCCTCCCCCGAGTCCATGCACCTAAGGTTAAGACCACTGTCCTAGAGGAAGAACACCAAACTTTTATAGAGGATGTATAGGAAGACATGGACAGGAATTACCTGGAATGAGAAGGTATGGGTAGGTTATGGCCTAGAGTAGTGGAGAGAAGGGGAACATTAGTGAACTCATAAAGCCACTAGAGTATAATCAGCCCATTCAATCCACAAGCACTTATTAAGCACCTAATATATGTCAGGCACTAAGCTGAGCACTATGGATGAAATCACCCTCTGTTTACACATCAAGCTAGCCCTGAGAGTTTGGAAATGTTCCCTTTGGCTTGCTGCAAGGAGTTGGATTCCTTGCTGTGCAAAATCTAACCCCCATCCAAGCCTTGGATCCACCTGAAAGAAAGCCCTTCTTACCCAAGAGTCGTTGGCGTGCAAGAGCCAGCAGCATCAATCAAATCCTCCCACTGATGTTCCAAACCCCTCAGCACTCCCACTGAAGTGAGGGAGATCATGCTTTCTGATACCTGTTCCAGGCTTGCTTAAAGGAGTGAATTCAGATTTTGGGCACCGGCTGTTGAGTGTTTGCCGTGTTATGTTAGCTAGGATTTTGTGTGTCAGGAAGTATTTGCCCACAGAAAGGAGCAAGAAACACCAGCGCTATGAGTTGAGAAGTAAAACATCATTTGTGGGCCAAAATACATTCAAGACACCATGAACCAGGGCACCTCTATCCCCAGGTGTAGAGAAACAATCCAAAGCATGGTGCCAGGATGGTTTGGTAGACTTGTCTTTGTATTTTCTTTATAAGTTGGCTCTATGGTGCCCTCAACTTAATTTCATTTTGGGAGCAGTGTGTCAAATAGACTGGGGTAGGGAGGGATTTGAGGCAAGGAGATCCATGAGGAGCTTGAGAGTCAATGAGATCCCTCATTGATGTGACAGGTGAGTGACACAGAGAAGGGTTCAGCTGGGAGAAATGTCATTGGAGGTAGAAGTGGCAAGATTTGGCAACAGATTGGATATGTGGGATGAGGAAGAGTGAGGAGTCAAGGATTCAAATTTTGTTGTTGCCGAGTTGTTTTTCAGTCACATTTGACTCTCCATGAGCCCATTTGGAGTTTTTCGTTTTTTGGCAAAGATACTGGAGTATTTGCCATTTCCTTCTTCAGCTCATTTTACAGATGAGGAAGCTGAGGCAAACAGGGTTAAGTGACTTGCCCAAGGTCACACAGCTAGTAAATGTCTAAGGCTGGATCTGAACTCACAAAGATAAGTCTTCCTGACTTCAGGCCCTGCACTCTATCCACTGCAGCCCCAAGGATCCAAAATACATCCAATGAAACAATCCAGATTTGGGAGTTTGCATTTTAACAGGGATGACAAGTACATGGATAAATATATATGGAATAAATACAAATGCAAAGTAACTAAGTACAAGGTAGTTAGAGGAGCAGCTGAGAGGACTGAGAAAGACCTCATGTAGAACATGGTACTTGAGCTGGGTCTGGAAGGGAGAGGGATGCATTCCAGGCACAGAGTCAGGAGATGGAGAATGGTGAGTGGTTTACGAGGGACGAGAGCGAAAGGAGAAATCTCAATAGCGTAGTGATGAAAGGTGTGCTGGTTCTGAGTTCCGGTTCCAGCTTCTGTCTCTAGTTTACTTTGTGACTTTAGGCAAGTGACTTTCTCTTAGGGCCTTAATTCTTAAATCTTTAAAATGAGGGGATGTTGGTCAGATGACATATAAAATCCCTTTCAGCTTGATGATTTTATAATATAAGCATGACTTTGAAAATGCTAACATTCTTCCACTATTTGCTATCTGCTCCTGGACAGAACTCAAAGGCAGCCTCCAGAACAAAAACATGCGGGTATTCTGTCAAACACAGTGATGTTGTGGCAGCAAATCTTCCACCCCCACCCCCACATTGAGATGTGTTAGAGCCTCTGTCCTTCCCAACTGACACCTTACAATGAAGTCCTCCATGGCTGAGAGCCCTGGCCAGATGGACAGCTGGGGAAAGGAATTCAGCAACTCACGGAGGGAGGGAGAGGGGTAGAGTTCCCAGCCCTGCTGTTCAATACCACCTGGCCCAGTAAAAAGGCCAGGTCCCCAGATCTGACCTCTAGGACTTTGACAGAGCTTGGTCCCTGGCCAGGTGTGTTTGTCTGATACCTGCTGGCAGGATACAGATCTGGCTGCAGCCAAGTCATAGGGTCTGCAGACCTCAGAGCTCTTTATTCTCCTGGACACAGCTCTCTGGCCCTGCTTACCTACTAAGCGTGCCACTTCCTAGTGCTGGGACAATGCTCCGGAGAGACTATGGTGATGACATCAGGAAGGCAGAGCTCTCTAGAAATCAAGGCACACCTCTATTACTGTATCATCCCGGCCTTCAATCAGCCTCTAGACCTCTGACCCATCCTGCACACCTCTGCCAAATTAATCCTCCAGAAACATTGGTCTTCATGTGTTTGAGAAAGAATTCAATAGTCCCCCACTGCCAACATGGTTCCATTCAGCTCAATCTGACAAACAACTTTTAAATTGACTATTTAGAGCACTATGCTAGGCCCTGGGGGTTGGGGGAGTGGGGTAGGAGTCGAATAATAATCCACGGTTTCTGCCTTCACTTAGTTTTCAGTCTTGTAATGAAATGAGTATTTCTTGACTAGGAATCAAACCCAGGTTGTGGCCGAACCGTCAGGACTAAAGAACAAACTTGTTTACTTGGTGTTCAGGCTCCTCACAGTCTGACTCCAATTAAGCTCTCCAGGCGCCCTCTCTTCCTCTCTCCCTGCTTCTGAAACCCTACCACAGTGACTTCACTAATCCCCAAATATGCATCCCTTTTTCCCATAATAACTCATTTACAGTTTGCAAACCTTTTCCCTCACAACAACTTCATTAATTAGATAGTGAAAGTATTATTTCCTTTTTCCAGAAGCTCTGAAAGGATGACTAGCCTACATTCTATTCACACAGCTGTAAGTATCTGTCTGAGGCAGGCTTCAAATGCTGGTTTCCTGATTCCAATCCTAGCACTCAATCCCTTACATTTACTTCCTGTGTGACCTTTGGCAAATCGTTTAATTTCCACGGATCAGTTTCCTCATATGCAAAATTAGAGGCAAGACTATAAGGCATTTGATTCAGGTTCTTAATTTGTGATCAGTATATTGTCTCATGTGCCTTTTCTCTTCCACCCGTGCCTTTGCTCGTGACTGTGCCCCTCTCTTGGAATGCCATCCCTCCTCTTGTCTGATCTGTAAGAGGTAGCCTGAATAACATTTCATCTGTGAAGATTTCTTCAGCCACCTGAGCTCACAGATATCTATATCCCTCATTAGCACTCTAGAATACTGTTTATGACACCTGAAACCTAGCAGTTAGAGTTTTATTGCTAATTATAATTTTATTTATGTATGTCTTATCTCCCTGGCAAGAATACAAACTTCACCTCTCATATTGCCATTTTCCCCACAGCTCCAAGTCCAGTGCCACAAACATGGAAAGCTTCCTAATATACATCTACTGATGCAACTTTTGATAAATTCATGGATAAAGGATCCATCATTAATTAAGGGAAGCTCACTGACTAGCAATAAAACTCTAAATGCTAGGTTTGAGGTAAGTGTTTTTCAAACCGTCTACAAAAGGATCATAAGTTGAGAGTCAGAAAGGACCTTCGAGGTCTAGCCCCCCCAGTTTACGGATGAGGAAAGTGAAGACAAGAGAAGATGATAATGACTGGCCCAAGGCCGTACAAATGGTAACTGGCAGAGCCAAGATTCATGCCCAAGTAGAGGGCTCTCTTCACTGCACCAACCACACTGACGTGGGTCCAACCTTCAAGGCCCCTGGAAAACTAGGGCAGTGCCACAAACACTAATGATTCACTCGTGTGAATGAGGCCTCTGATACTGTCTTTGCTGAGGGCCGGTGAGGCAATGTCTAGTTTTTATGAACTGTAATAAGAAAGGAATCAATTCTCGCCAGAAATACAAATATAAACACTGTTGTCCCACACACTTTTATTTTGTACAGAGCGGGTCTACAGGATAGCTGGGGACCTTACACTAGCCACTGTTGATCCCTAGGCCCTACTTTGTAAACTTCTGCACTAAAGTAGGGGTTGTGCCTATAATACTAATTAAATGTTTATTCACTTTATTGACTGACTCATATTCTTAAAAGAATGAAGGCTTTATGAACGCAGAGATTCTGAAACTCCCCTACAGTGTTCGTACGTAGTAAGCTCTTAAAGGGTTGATGAACGAATGTTTCCCAAGCTGCTCCACACTGCTTTATCATAGAGGTATTCCAGGGGCATCTAGGTGGTGTGGTGGATAGAGCTCCAGACCTAGAGTCAGGAAGACTCCTCTTCCTTGGTTCAAATCCAGCCTCAGACACTTACTAGCTGTGTGACCCTGGGCATGTTGCTTTACCCTGTTTGCCTCAGTTTCATCGTCTGTAAAATGAACTGGAGAAAGAAATGGCAAACTACTCCTTTGCCAAGAAAACCCCAAATAGGGTCACAAAGAATCAGACACAACTGAAAAATGACTAAATAACAAAAATCCCAGGACCAAGATTTAGGACAGAATAGCAGAAAAGGCAGGCTGCATAACTATTATCAATCACTGAACCTTCCTGAGCCTGTTTTTTTTTTAAATCTAGAAAATGCAAATAATAAAAATCCTTGAGCAGCCTAACTTAGAGAGTTATTGTGAGGAAAATGCTTTTAAACTGTAAAGTGACATATAAATGCGATATTATGATTCACAGCTACCGTCTTCATTCCTCTCAACATGACAGCACCTGAGTCAGAACCTTGTCACCCTAGAATCAAGTTCCAAACTTCACTACAATGCACAACTGTCTTGGAAGACTTGGCTTTAAGAAGCATGATTTAAAAAAAAACAAGCTGGGGATGACAAAAATGAATTTAAGAGACCAGGGAAAATATTTTCAGCAATTATGACATAAAAATTAATCTTTGAAAATTTAAAAGGAACTTACATAAATATTTAAAAGTAACACCCATACTAGCTGGATAAATGGCCAAAGGGTATGAATTTGCAGAAAAGGATTCAGATATAATAGACACTTTAAAAGAGTCTGAAATTCACTAATAATCCAAGAAATGAAAATTAAAATGATTTTGTAGCACTTTATACTCGTTGAATTGGTGCCAAAAAATTAAAAGCAACAAAACTTAGCGCTGACAGTGTTGTGGGGAAAAAAGATAACATATATTACTGGTGGAACTGCAAACTGGAGGAGTTTTTTTTGGGGGGAAGAAATTTGGCATTACCAAAAAAATACTCATAACCTTTGACCCATTATTATAAATATACCTTAAGAGGATCATAAAAAATAAAATAATGAACTGGCATCAATGAACTTCAAAGACATTTACAGCAGCATAATATTTATAATTGCAAAGAAATGGACATAAACTGCTTGTCCAGTAGATGGGGAAGGACTGGGAATCCCCTGTGCCTGGAATGCTCTTCACGTTCACCTTTTCCCTGGCTTACTGTTACTTTCTGGAGAAGGCCTTTACCAGTCACCTCAATTGCTGTGCCGACCCCTTTAATGTTGCCTTGTATCTGCTCTGTGTTTATCCCGTATATGGCCATTTATTCATATTTCATTCTCTCTAGTAAAATGTAGGCTCCTTGAGGGCAGGGACTGGTTTTTTTTCTTCATATCCTCAGTACTTAGCAAAAGTGATGCCAAAAAAAAAAAGGCAGCCATGGAAACTTTTTTGGAAATGTACAGAAGAGAAAAGAAGGAAATTTAGAAAGAAGCACAAACACACGGCAATTTTGAAGAGAGGTGTAGAATTTATTATACACTTTAAAAAAAAACAAGCAGCATGAAATAGAGGTTTATGGTTTCACACAGAATCTTCTTTTTATGTTGTGCTGAATGTAATGTAATGTTCTTTTGGGGGGTGTTTAACTTCAGAATAAAAAAATTAAAATCATAAAAGTTTACACAGATGAAAAAATAGGCATAATGGCTGGTAGGTATTTGTGTCTCTTCTGTTACCTTTTATTGGTAATAAGCCCAAGTTTAAGAAAAAAAAGAAAAAGTAAATCTACACACAAATAAAGAGATGTATGGTCAAAACAGAAAACGGAAAGTGACCAGAGAAATAATTAATAAGATGTTATGTGTACTGTATTAATGTTTTAAGTAATTTAAAAAATTAATTTTAAAAATATGCTCATGGTATTCAAGTTTAAGTGCCTATTCACTTATTTAATGTAAACTAAATTTTAATGACTTTTAAAAAACAAACCAAGTTCAGAGAGTCAGAGAGAAGAGTCTTACTGCTAGTGGATGGGGATTTCTATTCCTGTAGTATTTGTGATCAAGATGTCCCAGCTGCTTCGAGTACACTGAACTTGGTAAGTGGAACTGAGAAGGTTGACAGCAAAGCACAAGAAAGCATAAGGGGTGTCAGAAAAAAACTGAGGAAGACATAATCAAATGGGGATAGTTCATTAATCATGTGCCAGACAGAAAAAGCACTATGTCTCTAATCCCTCAAGGAGCGGTCAAGTTATGAGCAGGCACATTTCCACCTCTGTCTCCTTGATGAACTGCATTCTCTCTTTCCTGAAAAAAAATTTTACAATGTCCCAAGACGTTTAGGAGTAAGTGGGACCCAAGGCTCACTTCTGACCTTGAAGGTTTTGGCATTTTAGAAAAAAACTCTAGAACCAATAACCTATGTTTTAGGTAAATAGAGCAAATTACCATCTACCACAATGAGTGTTTCCTTTGTTTTGAGTCAGGCAGCCTGCTATATAAACAGGTTGGGATTAAAATGACAATTATATTCCCAGTTGTCTATCATGGGAATTACGTTAACCCCCAAATCACTCATATATTCCAAACCATGGAGATCTTTTATCATGTAGAGGGGGTGAGACGTGTAAAGTCTTTATGTAAGGGTACAGGCACTCTGTCTCCATGATAAATTGCATGTTTACAGATCCGAATATCATAATAAACTCCCTATTTAGCAGGAATATCTCTCTCAAGCATTTATAACTTCCCAGAGAGGCTTCATTGTGGGAAATAAAGCAGCATATAAGTACTTCATGGGAACACAGAGTACGAAGACGGTGTGAATTGCCTGTTGGACACTTCAGATTGGATGTTCTAGAGACATCTCACACTCAACATGTCCCAAAAAAGAGCTCATTATCTCCTTCAGACACCCACTGCTCATCCAAATTACTCTATTCTTGTCAAGGGCATTGCCATCCTTCCAGGCTGTTCTGTACGTTGGAGTCATGCTTAACTCCTCATTCTTGTTCACCCCACAGAGCCAATCAGCTGCCAATCTTGTAAGCTCCCATCTCCACAGCATCTCTTGTATGAATTCTCTTCTTTCTATTCATACAGATATTGCCCTCCTAGAGGCCCTCATCACCTCATCCTTGTCCTACTGGAATATATTGCTGGTTGGCTGTCCTGACTCTACTCTCTCCTCACTCCAACCCATCTTCCACATGGCTGCCCAAGTCATTGTCCTAAGGAGAGGTCTGACCACATCACTCTTTCTATTCGATAGGCTCCAGTGGCCCCCCCATTCTAGGAACAACTATAGAATGTGTCTGCCATTTAAAGGTCTTCACAACCTGGCCCCTTCTTACCTTTCCTGCCTTACACATTGCTCCCCTCGTTCTACTGTATCTTGGTTTCCGTGATGACTTTCTACGGAGTTGACTGATTTTATATCGCTTGTAATAATCTATACAAACACATACATATGCATATACATATATACACATACACATGCATATACACATACACATGCACATACCACTTGTGAGGTTTATAAAACACTTTCCTTACAAAAATCCTGTTTGGTTTGAATTATGATTTTTTTCAGGTTTTTTTTTTTCTTTTAAAATTTTCTTTTTGGAATCTATTTGCCAAGACAAACCCAGGGCCTATATGAACATAACTATGAAACACTTTTCACGCGAATAAAATCAGATCTAAATAAATGGAGAAATATCAGTTGCTCATGGTTAGGCCGAGCTAATATGATAAAAATGACAATTCTACCTAAATTAATCTATCTATTCAGTGCCATACCAATCGAACTACCAAAAAACTTTTTTACTGAGCTGGACAAAATAATAACAAAATTCATTTGGAAAAACAAGAGGTCTAGAGTATCTAGGATGTTAATGAAAAGACATGCTAGAGATGGTGGTTTAGCCACACCAGATATTAAACTGTACTACACAGCAGCAGTCATCAAAACTGCCTGGTACTGGTTAAGAAACAGGGGTGTGGATCAGTGGAATAGGATAGGTACACAAGCAGGTGAAATCAACAAGTTTAGCAATCTACTCTTTGATAAACCCAAAGAAGCCAGTTTCTGGGCTAATAATTCACTATTTCACAAAAACTGTTGGGAAAATTGGAAAATGGTAGGGCAAAAACTGGGCATAGACCAATATCTTACACCATATACCAAAATAAAGTCAAAATGGGTTCATGATTTAGGAGTAAAAGTTGATACTCTAAGTAATTTGGGAAAGCAAGGAATAGTTTACTTATCAGGTTTGTGGAAAAGTAAAGAATTCATGACCCAACAAGAGATAGAGAGCATTACAAAATGCAAAATGGATAATTTTGATTATGTCAAATTGAAATGTTTTTGTACAAAAAAAGCCAATGCAACAAGAATTAGGAGGGAAGCAGAAAATTGGGAGAAAATCTTTGCAACTAGTATCTCTGATAAAGGCCTCATCTCTAAAATATACAGGGAGCTAAGCCAAATATATAGGAATACAAGCCATTCCCCAATTGAGAAATGGTCAAAGGATATGAACAGGCAGTTTTCAGAGGAAGAAATTAAAGCTATCTACAGGCATATGGAAAAATGCTCTGGATCGCTGCTGATTAGAGAAATGCAAATCAAAACAACTCTTAGATACCACATCTCTCCTGTCAGATTGGCTAAAATAACAAATCAGGAGAATGATAAATGCTGGAAAGGATGTGGGGAAATTGGAACATTGTTGCATTGCTGGTGGAGTTGTGAGCTGATCCAGCCATTTTGGAGGGCGGTGTGGAACTATGCCCAAAGGGCTATAGAAATGTTCATACCCTTTGACCCAGTAATACCACTTCTAGGGTTGTATCCCAAAGAAATCACGCAAGCGGGAAAAGGACCCATATGTACAAGAATATTTATAGCAGCTCTCTTTGTGGTAGCCAAGAATTGGAAAGCAAAGGGATGCCCATCAATTGGGGAATGGCTGAACAAGCTGTGGTATATGAAGGTGATGGAATACTATTGTGCCATAAGAAATGGGGATGATGCAGACTACATAACAACCTGGAAAAACCTACACGACATAATGCTGAGTGAGCGGAGCAGAGCCAGGAGAACGTTGTGCACAGCCACAGATATGTGGATTCCGTGAGGACCAACCCTGACATACTGCGCTTTTCTCAGCAACCTAAAGGGCAAGGACAACTCCAGGGGACTCACGATGGAGAATGCTATCTTCATTCAGAGAAAGAACTGCGAAGTTTGAATACAGACTGAGGCACACTACATGCTCGCCTTTTCTGCTTCTCTTTTGTTTTTGTTTTTGGGTTTTTTTTTTTTTTGGTTCTGTTTCTTCTTTCTCATGATTCATTCCATTGGTCAAAATTCTTCTCCACGACCTGACTAGAGCATAAATTAATTCAATGCGAAGTTATACATGACAGTTATATGGGACTTCATGCCATCTTGGGGAGGGAGGGGGGAGGGAGTGGAGAAAAACTGAAACTCAAAACTATGTAGAACCGTGTGTGGTAAACTAAAAATAAATAAAGAAATTTAAAAAAAAATTTTCTTTTTTTAATTTTAATTTTTTAAATTTAAATTTTATTTTATACTCATTTTTTCAAGTTTAAATATTATGCCCATTTTACAGGTGAGGAAACAGGCAAAGTGACTTGTCCATGGTTACAAGCTAGCATGTACAGGAGATGGGAATCCCAATTTCAAAACCAGTGGTCTTTCTATGACACCATTACTATGACACAAGGTGCTTTATATTATAGATATTTATGCACTACTCTGATTTCCCTTACTAGGTGGTTCAGGCTCCCAGAGGGCAGGAACCACATTTTGTACAACTCTGTATCTCATTTGGCACCCAACACAATGCTGTGTGGTAAGCGCTCAATAAATGTGGGTTGGATGTTGAATAAAGTGATTAAGATTTTCTTTAAGTTGTACTTGTGATTCATTGTACCATCTTGAAATTAAACAGCAGCCACTTACTTGATTATATATGCTAAATGGTCATAACTGATGAGATATTAATGGAGTTCAATGTAATTTTGTACATTAGTAGAAGATACAAAGATAGGAGTGCCGTAAATGAGGGCTGTAGTTCACAGAACCAATAGAGTTGTGTGTGTAATGCATGCATGTGCACGTAAATAATATTTTTGAGGTCCAGTGGCTGGAAAATGTGAACTTGGAAAATGGAATCTGGTGACTGCAGCTTCATCTAAGTAAATAAAGCATTCTAAGGAATGCTGGGTCAGCATTCTGTCTTTCTAGACTTACTTCCTACTAGGGATACACTGAGACACTCTAAGCATACAAAGCCCAGGGGAAGTCACTGAACCAAAGATGGGGTCAATGACAGAAACTAACAAATTTATTTGGTACTGAATGCAACCATTCAGTCACTTGATGCTGAGCCTTTCCTTTATTCTGGGACATTACACCCACGAGCACTGGGTAATATGCCTTTCTCCCCGAGGAACGACAGGAAATAATATCATGATTGTCTGTTTAATTAAACCACTAACTCCATTTTCTCTATCTAGGGACAATTAGTGGTTTCTTTGTATTGGGGGTAAGAAGGAGGAGGTGGAATAAAGAAGAGATTTTTAAGAACTATGAAATGGAGGCTACTAAGTGAATTTGTATGTTCTTATCCACCAAAGGCAGCTAGGTGGTACAGCAGATAGAGTGCCAGGCCTGGGGTCAGAAGGGGCTGAATTCAAATATGCACTTAGATACTTGCTAACTGTGTGACCCTGGGCAAATCACTTAACCCTCTTTGCCTCAGCTTCCTCATCTGTAAAATAAGCTGGAGAAGGAAATGACAAACCCATATCAATGGCAAGAAAACCCCAAATGGGGTCAACAAAGATTTGGACACGACTGAACAGCAACAACGAGCCACAACACAGCCCTGTAAAATTGGTTTGATTAAATTTATCATTTGAGTGACTGAATTTTTGGGGACTGAAGATTTACAGTTAAAACTGAAATGATACACTGCTTTTATAAAACACTTTTCTTTTACTTCCAAATCGCATGCATACGTATTATTGGGGCATACCTCTACCCATTCATCCTTATTTTAAACTTACTCTCCAACGCACACATTTATATTTCTAAGAGCCCATATCCTCACTGACTTACAAACACATCATACCATTCTACTTCTGTGTTTTTACTCCGAAGTGACTTCCTATTCTCTTCTCTCTCCATCTAAATCCTGTCTAATTCAAGCCTCACTTCCTCCATGAAGCCTTCCTCAACTAAGTGGAGTAAGAGCATCTGGGTTTGAATCCCACCTGTGACAGTGCCTCTGTGACCACGGGCAACTCTTTCAACCTCTCTGAGCCTCGATTTCCACATCTGTAAAATGAGGGGGTTTTAAGAGATGACCTTTAAGGGCCCTTCAAGCTCCAGATCTGTGAGCCGATTATAGACTTCACTGGTTCCTTTCTCTGATAGCAATTACGGTCTGGACTACATAGTTTAGCATGCAATACTGCCTTCTATTGTCTGCTGTTAACATGTCAACAGCTGTAAGTTTTATAAAGGCAGAACCTCAAAAGCCTTAGAACTTTTGTACTTAGAAATCCCTCCAGCAAAGAGTTAAACACCCAGTAAACACTCAAAACCTATTCCTTGGTTGTTGGATTTGCTGATTCCTTTACCTGTCCTTATAACCCTTCTTATAAAAAGGCAGAAGGCAGATAGCAGAAAGACAACAAGCAAGTCTATCTAGGTGTGTGACCCAGGGCAAGCCACTTCAATTTTTTCAGCCTCATTTCCTCACCTGTAACATGAGGAGGCTAGACTCCACGGCCTCTAAGTGCTTCCTCCCGATGCTACCACCTGCAATCGGTGGAGTGTGAAAGCCAAGGGAAGGGGGCCCTCTAAAGTCTGCCTTCAGCACTACCAGCTTCCCTTTTCACCACTTCCTCTCACCCTTCCTTACGCTCCCTCACTGTCCTGAACTTTCTCACTTTCCCCTGTGAAAACTTCTTTCAGGACCTTACAACACTGAATTTAGAGTCGATAGACATGGGTCTTAATCCTAACTCCGCTACCTGTGGACAAGTCACTGTAGTACCTTGGCCTCCCTTTCTTCATCTGTAAAATGATGGGGTTGAGCCAGATGATTTCTGAAAGCTTTTCTGGCTAAGAATCCTATACTCCTATGATCTTAGTGTGAAAATAAGTCCCTGGGCCCTCTCTCCCACGGACACTGGCATATTAAGCCTATACAGAATATAGGTCTTTACCCAATTAAAGGGATTTTGGGCAGCAGGGGGAGATCTGGTGTGGAGAGCGGCCTCTTACTTAGATGCCTAAAAATCACACTACACAGGTGATCTTTGGCTAAGTCGGTTCTGTCATTGGGATTGATTGTCTATATTATTTATTCCACCGAAGCAGCAGTAGGACCGTGGGGAGGACATCCAGCCAAAATATGAGCCATGGTGTTCTCCGACGGGGTTTGTAATAGCAAGAGAACGTGAGAATATGCTGTGGGACCTTCCTGCCATCAGCCGACAGGTCAACACCGAATTCAGTTTACACCAGCCGTTGCTTATTATGGGTGTGCTGCTGACACTCATGGAAACTGATTAGATAGAGACAGGCCCAGGGAAGTTTTGATTAAATGGCATTCTTCACTTTCCTCATTTAAAAAAAAATTCCTTTTTTCAAATGGCTCCCCATTTTTGACCTACTCCCTCATTTAGCTCGACTTTTCCTGCTGCTAAATGGTTAAAAGACCATTCCTGTCCTCAGACTCCTTCATTGCTCTCCTCCTGTGATAGTGAGCTATTCATAGCATCCCTTTCCCCCCTGCCCTGCCTGATTTTCCCCTTGCACTGCGGAGCCCTTCCTAATCCCCCTAGCAGGGCAGGAATGTGATTCTCCATAAATAAGTCAGGGCAACCTGCTGTTTGTAAACACTCCAGTGGGTAGATACCCCACCCTTCTTCTGGGAGGCAAGAGAAAAAGACAAATTCTATAGGAAGAAGGCAACCCTGCTCTAAGAGTCTGATTCGGCATGGAGGTGAGGAGTAGGAACCTAGGAATCCTAAAAGGAAGGAAAAACCAATGCAAACTTTGGAAGTATTTCCTGCAGGCAGGCAAATTTGCGAAGCAGATGCTATTTTTGTTTTATATTTGTTTTTGTTTTTTCTGGATGGAGGGTGGTGGTGACCTTTTATTTCCCTTTTTGTATAGTACTTCTCTTCTATCTGTGATGCTCCCCTCTTCTCTCTGGGAGCCCAGTAACCTCATGTTTTTTTTTTCTGTCAAGATATTAGGAAACATCCTGTTTTCCAGAGTTAAGACCCAGCAAGCAGGCTGTGCCCTGAGCTTGGCACAACAATCCTTTGTGCTCATCCTCTGGCAAAAATCACATCATTATTACACTACTTTGACCAGCATCAGGTATCATTCTCTGAGCTCCAACAAGTTCTGGTCACGAAGCCCTTCTATGAGTCAAACTTGTCCCATTGTTGCTGTTACCCCTCATTGTCAGGGCTACAATGTGTTAGCCACAGGTATAAGTATTGAGGTCCCCCCACACTGCCTCAGGTCCCCCCAGTAGAGGCAGGGCCCCAGCACATATATCTAGATCCCCTCCTAACTTGCAAGCTGCTTCTCTCACTTTGAAATTAAACTTGTTTGATTCCTGACTCTTCTGTCTCTGGCCTGCTCTGTTCAGTTCCAGCCCTCCACAGGTTAGAGGCCAGTTTGGTCCAGTAGACCCTTCCCATCCTAGCTGTCTAGGGCAGGGGTGGGGAACCTGCAACCTAAAGGACACATGTGGCCTTCTAGGTCCTTGGGTGCAGTTTTTCGACTGAGTCCAAGCTTCATGGGACAAATCCTTTTATTAAGGGGATTTGTCCTGTGAAGTTTGGAATCAGTCAAAGGGCTGCACTTGAGGACCTAGAGGGCCACATGTGGCCTCAAGGCTGCAAGTTCCCCGCCTGGTGTCTAGGGGCTCACAAACTTCAGTGCCCCGCATAGCTGTGTTTTCCTCAAGCAGCTCTGGATTCTAGACCACTTCCTCTACTAGCCTCCAAACTCAAATTTTTCTGTCTCACAACCATTTCCAAGGAATCTCAATGCATAACAGATGGGTGCCTATCCTGTCTAAATATAAGTAAAGCTGGTGGATCCTTGGGGGTCTTCCAGCTCCTGGCCTATCTCTGAGTCTGATAATTTCCCTCATCATGGCTAATGGCTAGAGAGATGCCCTGAGACCTCAAAACACAGAATAGAGAAGCGATCCTTGGTGAACTTCAGTATATGCTGGTATTTGATGGACATGGCTGTATTCCCAAAGGGGATAGGTGAGTCAACAGTAAATCAATTAAATCCCTATAGGCTTCACAATCTGTCTCCTCCCTCTTTCCAAACCTAAATCTTACTACTCCGCTTTAGCATACCACTTACACTACTGTCTCTGAACCTTTGCCTCCTTCTCTTCCTTCTGTTCAAATCTTCTCGCCCTTCAAGGCCCTTCCTCCATGAAGCCCCCTCTATTACTACACTTCTAGGGAGATGATTCAGTAGCCCAATTCCTCAGCCTCTTTAAATCCCATGACTTCTTCCTTCAATCCACCTTAACTACACATAGGGATGGCGAGTGTTCTAGTTTGTTGACTAGAAATTCTAAAGCTTCCTTATCTGATCATAACTTCCTATTATTCCACCTCTCCCTATGCCTCACCCTTTCTAAATCTTTTGTTTGCACTCCTCAAGACTTTCTCAGGTCATAATTGGCTGCGGCCTTACTTTCCCCCCCTCTCCAATTTCAACCTATGCTGTCATCTGCTCTCAAATTTCTTATCCCTTTGTCCTAAAGCCACTCACCTGTTGCTGAACCTTAACACTGAGTTATTTCCCACAAG